>NC_077227.1:676558930-676858930 GCF_027887165.1 Monodelphis domestica
TAGGAGGCTGACCCACCCCAAAGCATCCATCTCAAAGAAAACTAGTTTCACAAACTTGTTGGGTCACTTGAAAGAAATCAATCTCTTATATTTATCTAAGAGATATCACTTATCTTTCTTGGCCTCTAAAGGGAATTCATTGTCTATAAATTCTTTAATAGTGTCTGGAGATATCTTTTCTGACCATCTTTCCCACTAAAAATCTATTCTTTGCCCTAACCTGTTTCTGTCTATGATACCACCATCTTACCATTTCTTATGTTCTCTGTTGTTGCTAAGTCCTTTCAGTCATGTTCAACTCTTCATGATCCCACTTAGGGTTCCTTTTCCATCTCATTTTCAGACAAGGAAATTGAGCCAAATAGGGTTAAGTGACTTGCTTAGGATCATGTAACTGGTGTTTACGACCAGATTTGAACTCAGGTCTTCTTGTCTCTAGGCACCATACTCTATCCACTATACCACCTACTTGACACTCAGCACTCTCTCCTAATACATAACCAATTAGTTGATAAGTCTCGTTGATAATTATTTTTATAACATTTTCCTCATCTCCTCCCTTTCTGTTCAAAAGTTCATTTCCCTAGAGAAGACTCTCATTACTTTTTGCCTAAACTATTATAAGAGTTTCCTCAATAGGCTCCCCCCACTGTCTCCCTTCTCCAATCCATCTCTATCCCAGTAAGTTTCTTCCTCTGTGGTCATTGCTTCTCTACTCAAAATCCATCATTAGCTCTTCATTACCTTCTAAACTTCTGACATCAACATTCAAGTTCCTATATCTTATGACTCTAAATTAACTTTCTAGTCATTTCTGATTTCCTTCCATTCTCTAGTATCATCTATGTTCCAGACAAATTGGACTATGGTCTATCCCCCTTTCTTGGCTTGTTCTCCTCTGCTGTGAATTTTAGTTCTTCAAATTTAGAGCTGAAAAGTACTTGAAGATATAGTTTAACTTCCATATTTTAAAGGAAAGGAAGCTGAAGAACAAGAGGAGAAGGGACTTAACCAAGATAACATGGGGGAGGGGGAGTGGAGGGAGAAAGGAAGCATGTCTTATGGACCTGCTATTTGCCAATCACTTTACAAATCTCATTTGATTTATCTCATTTTGATTCTCAAACAACTCTGGGCATTGTGTGCTATTATGATTCCCAGTTTACAGAAGAAGAACTTGCCCAGGGTCACCTAGCAGTAAAATACCTGAGACTGGCTTTGAAGTTGGGTCTTCTGGACTCTAAACCTGGGATTCTCTCCAATGTACTTTCTGGCCATTGGTAGTAAATAGAAGAAGTGGAATTCTTCTAACTTCATAGCAATAACTATTTCCATTCCATAATACTTTTAGATAACATCTCCACTTTGTTCCCCTAACAGACCATGAACACCATTAAAGCAGGAATCATATCTTTTTTTATAAGCCAAAATAAATCAGTTATCTGAACATAGTAGTGCTTAAATGACTGAATGACTTGGAGTCCAAAAATCAGGGTTGAAATTCCTGGTATGGCCCTTAATAGCTCTATGACCCTAAATAAATTATTTCCCTTTCTTGGCCTCATTTTCCTTTCTATAACAATGCAGGCATCGGATTAGATGAAGCAAAAGATCCATTTAGCTACAGATTCTAACGTTCCAAAACACAACACAGGAAAGAGCAGGACAGGGACGAAGGAATCAGAATACTCCCACTTGAATGGAACATAGAGTACACAAAAGGGAGTAAATAGGGAGAGATGTACTGAATGGAGGTTGGTGCCAAATTGTAGAGGACGTTGAAAGCCAATTGAAACCTCCTAAAGGATTTATGATTCTATAGCTTCTGAGTGCAAAGGAAGGAGAGAACCCTTTGGCCTGGCAGGGCATTAGAACAGAGAAGAACTTCACAAATAGGAAGGGTACAACTTATGTAAGTAGAGAACTTGGATGGGAGATATTCAGGATATTAGAAAAGGATCTTGACCTTCTTTAAAAATTGGCACCACTTAGAGAGAAGTTTCTAAGTTGAAAACAGGGTGATGATCAAGATCAGTTAAATGTCACAATTAAAGGGAGAGAGCCAGGGTGAAGTAAGGGTTCAGAGTCAAGGTAAGGGTTGGGAGAGATAGAAGTAATATAAGGTGGAGATCATAGGATATAAGCTTCCCCTAGTAATGGTGGGAAAAGAGAAAAAAGACACCAAGAATTCTATTAGAAAGGAACAGCTATGAGTTAGAACAAGAAAGACGTTCCAGGGAAGGGAATGGGTAGAGCTTGAGTGATGATGGGGCCATTCTGAACAGAGTGAAGGACACACTGATGATCCTCACTCAGAACACAACAGCTCCTCTAGCTCTCTTGTTCTAGGGTCTCTTTCAGTAGCATTGGTTTGGATAGTAATAATCTGCTCCTGAAAACCTGTACTGAGTTATTCATCTTTAAATTGGGATCCTGTGACCCTTAATGTGAATGCTCTTTCCAAATGTAATAGCAGTGAGAATTGTGGGTCCTATAGAGGTGGAAGGGGGAGCTGACTTTACCTCTTCAAGTTTGAGACTCTAAATAATTCACTTATGACATTATCACCAAGAAGTAGCATGTTCCAGTAAAAGGACAATGAGATTTGGAGTTAATGCTTACATGTTGTTGTTCAGTTGTGTAGACCTCTTCTTGATCCCATCTGAGGTTTTCTTAGCAAAGATACTGGAGTGATTTTCCATTTCCTTCTCCAGGTTATTTTACAGATGAAGAAACTGAGGCAAGTAAGGTTAAGTGACTTACTCATGGTCACATACCTAGTAAGTGTCTGAGGCTAGATTTGAATTCAGAAGGATGAGTCTTCCTGATTCCAAGCCTGGCACTCTATCCACCACATCGCCTAGCTGGGTCTAAATCTCATCTTTGTGGAGGTTGACTCTTTACCTCTCTCTGCCACCCTCCCTCCATTCCCTTCTATTATCTTAGTCAAGTCCTTTCTCCTACTTGTTCCTTGGTTTCCCCAGTTTTAAAATATGGAGGTTGGAATAGATCTTTAAGGTATTTTTCAGCTGTAAATCCTAAGAATCCACAATTCACAGCAGGAAAAGACAGGACAAGAAAGGGAATGGAATGTAGATGACCCTAAGGTAGAGAAAGAAATCAGAGATGACTGGATGGTGAGTTTGAAATCCCATAGTAGAGAGCCTCAAATGTCAGAGTTTTAGGTTTATAAGGCAATGAGGACCCAATAAAGGATTTTGAGCAGAGGAGTATTGATCACAGTGTTGTACTGAGTGGTATGTTCAGTTTCCTCCTTTATCAAAAGAGGGAGTCAGTCAATCTGCAAACATACATTAAGCACTTGCTATATTCCAGGCATTACTCTAGATAGATTAAAAACAGTCCACACCCTCCAGAAGCTCATATTCTAACGGGAGAAATGTGTTAAAAAGTTAGCTCCATAGAAAGTATATACAGAGGAGATGGAAGGAAATCTCAAAGAGAAAGGCTCTGGGATTGGGGATCAGGGAAGGAAGAGGAAAGAGATCCATTAGTGATTATGAAAGGCCTCCTAAAGATGGTTGGTCTTGAAGGAAGCCAAGGAAACCAGGTGGAAGTAAGGAGACATGGAACTTTCCAGGCAGGAGGGACAAGCAATATAGAGCCAAGGTATGGAGAGGGGAGATGGTGGGTTGTATTTGAGGATCTGTGAATGGGTTGTTGTAGCTAGATTATAGATGTGTTGAATTTAATAATCTCTAAGACCATTCCATTTCTTTTTTTAAAACCCTTATCTTCCATCTTGGAATCAATATCCCATATTGGTTTCAAGGCAGAAGAGAAATAAGGGCTAGGCAGTGGGGGTTAAGTGACTTACCTAGGGTCACACAGCTAGGAATTATCTGAGGTCAAATTTGAACTCAAGACCTCCCATCTTACTTTCTGTCTTAGAACTGATATTAAATACTGGGTAAGAATTAAATGTCTCACCCAGGGTCACACAAGTAGGAAATGTATGAGGGCAGATCTGAATCTAGGACATCCTGGGTCCAGTTCCTCCCATCATCTCTGTCTACTGAGCCACCTAGCTGTGCCCAAATCCCTTCAATTTCTAAATCCATGGTGCCATAGCCCTCCTAGAAGGGAAAAAAAAAAGATTCAAACCAATGGTGATCAAAGGATTTGAAATGCAATTAGTCTTTTCTGTTTATTTACATTTTCTAGAATCAAAAGTCACATATAATGGGTTCTTTTTTTGACCAAATTCCAGAACATATTCCCTTTTTGCATTCAGGGTCTCAATACTGGGAGGTAGAGGGAGCCAAGTTGCCTTACTATAGGCCCATGATTCAGCAGAGATGACTTAGTCTTTAGGAAGTGGTGAGACCTTCAGAGGACTACATGAGATGTCAGCACCAGCTGGAGAAGACACCTATCGTCCTGAATCAACTGACCTTCTGGGAAACCATTTAAGTTTGCACCAAGTGTCACATCCTCGGCACTCCCTGCATTTTGGTTCCTTAAACTTCAGCAGAAATCCTTCCCTTTGGGCACTCTGAACAGTATTAATATAGCTACTGTGGCTTGACCCTTTGATACCAGGGGCCTATGGCTACTCTGCTAATGGACCCTGACTTGGGCATCAAATGGCCTCAGTTGTCCCTGTCTCTGCAGCTTTGGTTCTTCTGCCCCTCACCTAGAGATTTCTCTAATCACTGTCAATTAATGGTGATATCTTGGGACGGAGGCAGACAAAGCATTGGTTCCCATCTGAGAGATACCCCTTGCAGCCCTAGATTCATACTTGTTTAGCCCAACAAGTCAGTGCCCAAATTATCCTCTGGCCTAGGCAAGAGATAGCGGCCTGCCCATCTTGGAGAGAGCTTCAAGTATGGCAGCCAGATAGGCGGGAGACATGTTTGCAAGGGCTGGGTATCTCATGAATCAGTTACTGAGGCCTCCCATTACACTGAATACTACAGCTCTCAGTGATTAATGGGGGCTCTGGTCTGGCCTATGAGGTCATATCTCACTCCTTTCCATACAAAACTCCACTGGGCTCCATTTTGCACTCCTAATTCTGGCCATCAGCAGCATATCTATCTATATATTTGCCCTCAGTCAAAACCAAAAATAACAATAGTTCTGTTCCAGCCACACATCACAGCTGATGCTCAGACCTGATGGGAAATCACAGATGCCAATCCTCTTTCCATGTAGGCATCTGACTTGTAGGTTTTTACCTGACATTTCCTGGGGGATGGATGCACTTGAAGGAGACAAGAATCTGTATTCCTCGTTCGGTGGATACAGTCGTTTTAGGGGGTCGGTTGTTTCTTTTATCTTCACTGTAGAGAGAATTTCTGTTCAGGTCTACAGACTGGATCATGTACCTTTAATGGCCCCTTCTAGTTTTGAGATGTGATACATCTGTGACTTTAATTTTGTACTATCTGTCAAACTGAATCAGAACAGTACTAGATGTAGTGAGTGCCAGTAAAATATGTTGGCTAGAGTGCTAAACTTAGAGTTTAAAAGACCTGTGTTCAAATCCTGTGTCATCCACTTACTAGCTATGTGCCCTAAGTCTCTTAACCTATCACATCCTTGATTTTCCCATCTGTAATAGAACCTATTCATAAAGTTGTTTTGAGGATAAATTGAGATCACAAAAAAATCAATAGCTGAAAGAGATCTCAGATGTCATCTGGTCTGTCCTCTTCATTTTACGGACCAGGAAACTGAGATCTACCAAGGTTAAGTGACTTGTTCACAGTCATAATTATTAGCAGTTGGGGGAGAATGGAACTAAGGTCTTCTGACTCCAGATATAGCACTCTTTCCCCCATACCACATGGACTCCCATATCAGGCTCACTCAGCATCATTATCATGGCCACCATTGATATAACACTTAAACACTTATGAAGCACTTTCCATATATTGTCTCATTTGTCCCTCACAGCAACCCTATGAGGTTGGTGTTATTGTAATCCCCATTTTACAGATGAGAAGATTGAGGCTGAGATAGGTTAAGTGATTTGGCCAAGGAATACACTAATGTGACTGTAACTGAATCTGAACTCGGATCTTCCTCTAAGTCTAATACTCTATCTGCTACCCAGAAGTGACAAAATTAGCACCCCCCACCCCAGTACCCACAAAACTTCCAAATGGAATCAACTATAATTATAATACGATAGATAATGGTAATTTATGGTTTTCTAAGCTATCCTGTGGCTAGTTGGAAATCTATTTGATGTTGACATCACCCTCCATCACTTAGCTGTCCACCATCCCCTCTTATGCCCTTCTTAAAGCACTTTTAAGATTTGCCATGCAACGAGACAGACAGGCCAGGTATCACTTGCTTCATTTTACAGATGAGATAATTGAGCCTCAGAGAGGTTTACTGACAGCTCTTGTGTACTACACTCCTGATTTCAAGTCCAGCACTCCTTCTATCAGACTACATCAATAATCTGAAGCAGACTGGAGAAGCCATGGTTGAGAATCTGAATGAAACCCCTCTTATTCACCAATACTCAGTTCCCTTGAAAGACATTATTCAGCATCAGACAATGCGACAGGTCATAGAATTCTATTCCTGTTAAATATTTTACTGGTTGCCAAGTTATATACACTGGAAACCAACAGTGAAGTTTGTCATCTAAGGAAAAGTATAACCATCAAAGAGATACTTAAAAATAAAACACCTTATCTTACGTCTTAGAACCAATACTAAGTATCAGTTCTAAGGAAGAAGAATTAGTCTTCTAGGCAATTAGCAATTTTAGGCAATTCTGGACAATTCTAGGACTAGGCAATTAGGGTTAAGTGACTTTCTGGGGGTCACTCTGTTAAAGTATCTGAGGTCAGATCTAAATCCAGGACTTTCTGTCTCCATCCACCAAGCCACCCAGTTACTCCCATCAAAGAGACATTTTGAATTGACCTCCATTACAGCTGCCCTATTCCATTTGCCTGCATATACTCTCAGAAGTTTGGCCTAGTCAGCTGCCAGGGTTTTTGTCAAAATTATTTAAATGTATTTGCAAGCTCTAAAGCATTTGGAAAGTAACATTTCCCCTTCCGGGAGGAATAAAGACAATATACCATTCTTTAGTACCTCTCCGCCTCACTTAATGGAATGACTTATGGTACAACACATCATTATGCCGAGCTCCGCTGAAATACAAATTTACTAGTCTTGCTAGTCTTTCTTGGCAGTCATTGCCATGATGACAGTCCTGGGTCTTTTAGGAGAACACCAAAACCCACAGACTTCTCTTTCTGGTACAGCAATTGCTCTTTGATACTTTTCTACTAAATGGAGAGGGTTATGTGGAATTGTAGACTTTACACTGGCCCTTGGGTTAGGGATTAAGGGGGTCTCTCATCAAATGCTTTCACACAGTCCCTTCCTCTGTGGAAGTGTTCAGGACCAAATTTGATGAACATGAAGGAAGGATGTAACAGAAAGCTTCTATTTATGTTACCTAGATCTGTATGATACAGTCAAAACTGCTGGGGAGAGCCTGAGTTCAAATCTCATCTTAAATATTTACTAGCTTTCAAAACCTAGACAAGGCACTTAATTTTGTCTCATCTGAAAAATAATAATAATCATGTCTGCTTTATAAGGCACTTATGAGGATCGAATGCAATTATACATATAAAGAGTTTGGTGAACCTTAAAGTATATATAAATGTGAATTTTTATTATTACACTAAGGGGAGGCATCCATCCATTCAAACCTCTTCCTGTCTAGTCTTTATGGAGTCTTCTAGTGAAGGGGCTCGAGTAGATACTGAGATGCAGGTGTATTGCAGCAGGAGGAACTTGAATAAATCCATCTCCATCTGGGAGAGTCGGTCTAGCAGAGTGGAAAGCAAGCCATTAATTAATTAACAAATATTTATTAAGTGTCTCCCATATACCAGGCAGGGCAGCTAGGTACTGCTGTGGATAAAGTCCTAGGCTTGCAGTCAGAAGGACTTGAGTTCAAAACTTACATCAGATGCTTACTAGCAATGTGACCCCGCACAAGTCACTTCACCCTGTTTGCCTCAGTTTCCTCATCTCTCAATGAGCTGGAGAAGGAAACGGCAGATGACTCCAGTATCTTTGCCCAGAAAATCCCATGCACATCATTGCTGTCACAAAGAATCGGACGCTACTGAACCATTGGATCACAAGGACATATGCCAGGCACCAGGCTGAGTGCTAGAGATTCTAAGATACTAATGTAAAGACTAAAACTATCTCTATCCTTAAAGAGCTTATGCTCCAAAAAGGAAAACACTGGATTTGGAGTCAAAAGGCTGTGTTCCAATCCTGCTTCTGTCACTAATTGTCTAACCTGGGGGAAGATAATAATAATAAGATGAAATATAACATAATAAAAATAATAATGCTGGTATTTAAATAGCATTTTAAGATTTGCAAAATTCTTTATAGATATCTCATTTTATTCTCACAACAGTTCTGAAAGTTGGGTGTGATTAAAATAACCACTTAACAGATGAGAAAACAGAGGCAGACAGAGGTTCAATGGCTTCGCCAGGGTTACACAACTAGTAAGTGTCTGTGGTTTAAAAGGAACTCAGCCCTTTGGACTTCTGATTCCTTATCTGTAAAATGAGAGTGTTGGAATAAATGGCCACAAGGTTCCTTCAAATTCTGAATCTCCAATCTTATAATAACTTACCTTTCTATAGTGATTTACAAGTTACCAAATACTTTCCCTCATGAAAAACCTGTGAAGATAAGCATTAATAATCCATAACTCATATTTGTTTAGCACTTGAGGTTTTTTCTAAAACCCTTTCTTCTCAACAGCTCACTGAAGTAGATTCATAGATGGGTAATGTAGGTATTAGTATCCCTCTTTCCAAGATAGGAAACTGAGGCTTAGGGAGAAATTATTTGCCCAATGTCATATAATAAGAATCCTTCCTGGGACTTGAACCTAAGTTTCTTTCTACTTCCTCAGGCTGTCTCTTACCCAACATACCCAACATACCTAACACCTCCCAGAAATGGGAGCATCCCTTAATGGTGTTAGTTGGCATATGGGTTTCCTGACTTCTTCAGAAGAAGGATTTTTCAAGGATCCTTAGAAACCAGAGCATAAGACACAGCTTAAAGAAAGAAGTCAAACTCAATGATTTAAAGACTCACAGAATATCACACCTGGAAGGACCCTTAGAGTACAGAACATAGGACAAGTCACATCTGGAAGGGACCTTAAAAATGAACCTTCCCACTCTTTTCATAGATTTTAAATCTTCCTTTCCCCATGCTCTACTCAAGTCAAGTATTCCCTTCTTTCTCAGGCAGAGGCCAGGTATCAGTCTAATAGAAAGAAAGTTCTGCTTGGGAATCAGAAGTCCTGTGTTCAAATATGACATGAGATATTTCCTTCCCATGTGACCTTGGAAAATTCACTTAGCCAAGCTCGGAATCAATTTCTTTATATAAAAAGAGGTGGTTGCACTCAATGACCTCTGAGATCCAGGGATATGCTTCTAAATTTCAGAAAGGCACATTGCAGTTCCTGAAATATCCTCTTTCTCAACATAGGGGGTTGTAGGTGTCTCATCTATTATTATCCTTGTTTTACCAAAGAGAAAGCTGAGTCTGAGAGGGAAAAGTGATTTGTAACTATGTGAATTGTGAGTATAACCCTCTGACTCTCCTCGGTGACTCCAAGATTATACTTGAACTGTACCTTCCTGGTCTATGCCTCATAGAATTGTCCCCCTGGCATCCCTCCCTCTCAGAATCAGCTTCCATGGCTACCTATCTTTGTTAGACGGGGTGTCACAGGAAGTCGATTGCAGAGGGGATCCTGGGCAAGGACTCAACCAAGAAGCAAAGGGTGCACTCTGGAGCCATCAGCCTGTCACCAGGCAAAGGGAAAACTGTGATCTGGAGGAGAGTGATGACAGTTCTCCATCAACAAGCACTATGGAGCATCGGGGTGATTCTCGCTCTTAAGAAACTTACACTTGTCATTTCAAGAACATTTCATCAGGTAGCCAAGACTGCCAAGTGGAGAGATGAACAGGCCCCTGGTGAATCTGATAAATGTGGTCAGCCAAGTGTGATCATGGACGGTGGGGGGAAATGGAAACCCTTGTCATCAGTCGGAGCTGGTAGAGCCTGAATTATCTCAAGAATTGCTTCATCTCTCCTTAGAGCCAGTGTAGACAAAGCAGAATATACTCTTCCATACATACAAATGGAGAATTGAAACATTTGCCTAAACTTAAAACTTTTGGATGGAATCTCTATGCAAGGCTTCTATAGGAAGACATGGGCAAACCCCACACAATATGAAAAGGTACAGGAGGCCTCGGTTCTGTAGCAGTGACGAGAATGGCAATACTAAAGAGATGTGTAAGTGTATGCATTGGTAGCAGGAAGAAGACAAAGGAGGAGGAGCAAGCGAAAGAAAGAAATGAAGAATGAGAAGTCATGAGATTTTGAGAAATAGAAGAGTTTGGGTCTTTGCCACCAGAAATGATCCCAAGGAGACCAGGGCTTGGTGATCAATGAAGATTTTGTCAGGAAAACATCCCCAGAAGTTGTGAAAAATTAGCATGTCCTAAAGACTTGCTGAGATTTGACCTGGTGGCTAGAATTATCCAGGAGAAATATGCTATCTTTCCTGAATTGTCCCCATACTACAGATGCAGACCTCAAGACATCCTAATGAACCCAGCCAATAAACAAGACCATCATCACAGGCTGAACCATGCCCACAATCTCTCAGATATGACGTGAGCCCATAGAACTCAGAACAGTGTTCCTAACAGATATCATTATGCCGAATACTTACAATATCTTCAAGCTACATAAAATGAGAGCTTTACAAATAGAGATCAAACCAAGCCAGTTGAAACCATGTGAGAGAACTGGATGAGATACGAACCACTTCCCTCATCCTGCTTGCTAGTGGATTTGTATGGAAGATGCTTTCAGGGAGGATAAGCTTCCATCCTAATATTTTTATTCAAATACAAAAAGTACTTACTATCTACCCACCTATGTAATAATCATTAGAACATAAAGCAGAAAAGAATATGAACAGGATAGAAAATGAGGTTAAGTAAGGCTAAATGCCAAGATCATACAACCTAAAGTTACAGAGGTGGGATTTGAACCCAAGTCCCTAGACTATTTTTATCCAAACTTCTATTGAAAAAGATGAAGAGATGATGATAATTATAATAGCTAACACTATTATACTATATAGTACTCATATTGATTATATACAATTATATAATTAATAATATATTATATTAATAATAATTAATGCTATATATAATACATATAATACTATACTGAGGAGATAATAATTGCTAACACTTAGTAGTAGTAGTAGTCTCTCGGTAACCGAGGATGACAATTGTCTTTGTGCGTTTTCATCTATGATAGATGAGTGTGCACAAAGACACTTGTGCGTGAAGGAGATTTAAGTGGAAAAGTCGATGCACAGAGACAGTCCCACTCTCTCGGCATTGGAAGCCTCGGTCCAGTGGCACGAAAAGTTACACCTGGAGACTTACTCAGCTGCATTGGATGGCCGTGTTGTCTTTTGTGCTCCAACACGCCCTGAGCAGTCCACAGTGCTTTGCTGCGTTGCCATCTCAGCCGTTGAACCTTCTTATTGGTTTCTTCCGTCTGTTCCACCGAAGCAGTCTTCACATGCTGGGTGAGCAAAGCCCTGGTTCACCAGGGGTCGACGACCCGATGGCTACCCTCACAAGGTTTAGCTGGCCTGTTGAAGCCGTTGTCTGGGGTGTGGCTGCTGCCAGCATGCTAGCAACTACTAGGAGCCATAAGTGAGACTTACTAACTATAATACTCTACATATTATATATATATAATATTCATAATACTCTAATAAGAAGATAATAGCTAATACTATAATGCTATGTGTAATATTCATATATAATATATAACAATATAATTAAAGGAGATGATGATAACAGCTAACACTTTGATACTATAGATAATATGTATATGTAATATAATACTATACTAAAAGGAGATGATAATTGTTATCACTGTAATACTTTAAATAATATACATATGCAATATATAGTATAATACTATAATGAAAAGGAGGTGATAATAGCAAAACTATAAACTACATATATCATAAACTCATGTATTATGTACATTATAATACTATAATGAAAAGATGATAATAGCTAGCATTTTTATGATATCTATTATATATAATATACAATATAATACTTTAATGAGATGATGATGATGATAATGATAGCTAACACACACACACACACACACATATATATATATATGTATATATATATATATATATATATATATATATATATATATATATATATATACTTTTTATATATAGTGCTTACTACATGCCAGGCAGTGTGCTAAGTGCTTCACAATTATCATCTTTCTAATTCTTTTAACAACCTTGGGAAGTATGTGCTATTATTATCCCTGTTTTATCATCAAGGAAATTGAGGCAGAGATTAAGTGATTTGCCCAAGGTCACACAGCTAATAAAATCAAAGACCAAGCTTGAACTCAAGGCATTCACCAGGCTTAGCCTTCTATCCATTGGGCTACCTAGATGCCCGATGACTATAATGATTATATGGTGGTAGTAGTGATGTTGGTGTTTGTGGAGATGATGATGATGATGATGATAACAGTATTTATCATTATTATATTTATAATTTCTAATTTCTAAATTATATCTAAATATATATAAACATATAATATATATAAATATATTAAATACATAAAAGCTGGTCTCTAAGACAGAAAGATCTGGGTTCAAATCCTACCCTTTATATCTACTAGTTATGGAATCTTGGCCAAGTCACTAACTTCTCAGTGTCCCAAGCAATTCATTAAGGATAGTATTTATTAATCAGGTACAGGTTTGCATTGGTATGGGGAATTTCAACACTGTAAATTCTCTATACCAATGAGAAAACCAACCCAGTTCAAAATGGTCATAATAATAACTAGAAATAATCATAGTAATAGCAGCAGCAGTAGTAATAATACTAGTGGTTCACATTTGTATAATAGTTTTAGTTTTTTTAAACTGTAAATAAGAATATTGGGGTTCCCAAATAATAATGAAAAAGCCCTCCTTTCAATAGCACTTTACCAAGTGGTCCTCCCCAACAACTCTGTAAGGCAGATAGATAAATGTGGTCCTTAATTTACAGAGGAAGAACCTGAGACTGAAAGAGCTGACCCATCCCTTATGCTAGAATCATCATACCAGTAAATGTTGAGACAGGATTCAAACTCAGGTCTGCTGACTTCAATAGCATCACCCTTTCCCAGAGCCATAACTAGGACAAGATGACTGGGACTTCCCAGAGCGTCCCAATTTAGAGTTCCAATGGTACCATCCTAAAGCATGCTGCGTCACCCACCAGTGAGCTTCCTTTCCCTTACTCTAGGCATGCAAATTAACTAACCACAGCTCTCCTCTTACTTCCCCCCAAACTCTGCCTTTCTGTGTACTAGATACGCAACAGCGCTTCAGCTCTCAAATCTCTCCTGCTTGGGTGGGCACAGAAAGCAGGAAGAAAGAGGTCAGACTAAGCAAAGAATAGGACAATATCAGTGGAATAGTGGGTGGCTGGTAGGCGCTTTGGCTGGCTGTTGACCAAGAAGTACAGATTTTCTGTAATGTTTCTTTCTGGGATAATCAACTTCTTTATATAAATATCCCCTTTCTCTGAACATCTGAGTGACGTAATTAGCACGAAAGATAGGAGGGTTGGTTTGGAATTATGACATCTACCTTCACGTGTTGGGAGAACCTTCAATTAGAAACCAAAAAAATGGGGGCAGCTAGGTAGCGCAGTGGATTGAGAGTCATGCCTAGAGATAGGAGGTCCTAGGTTCAAATCTGGCCTCAGTCACTTCCCAGCTGTGTGACCCTGGGGAAGTCACTTGACCCCTATTGCCTAGCCTCACCACCCTTCTGCCTTGGAGTGAATACACACTACAAGACGGAAGGTAAGGGTTTAAAAAAATGAGATTTGTCATTCTTGACTCCATAACTCTTCTCATCAAAAATTTTCATTGACTTTCTGTAGCTAGGAGGAATCCAAGCCCCTAAAAAATCCAGGTCCAACTTTCCCTTTCCAGTCTTTCTTCACTTATTTCACTCTTCTTGTCCTTGTCTAGGGAATGTATTTTTCTGGGGACAGAGAAAAGATATTAGAAATAGGGGAATCTGAGAAAAGAAAGGATAAATATGTAAGAGCCTATCATTTACCAGACACTGTGCTAAGCACTTTACAAATATTATTCCTTCTGATTCTCACAACAACCCTGGGAGGTAAATTCTATTATTAATTCCATTTTACAATAGAAAAAACTGAGGCAGAGAGGAACTTTCCCAGGGTTCATAAGTGTCTGAGCATGGATTTGAACTCATCTTTCTGACTCCAGGCACAGTATCTAGAGTGCTCTATACACTATGTGATCTCACATAATTAATGAAATCTTAAACCTATTTATAGTATTGAGGGTTGGGAAGGACACTAGAGATTACCCAGTTCTTCTTTTATCTAACAGGAAGCTGGCTGTCTCTTTATTCCCAGCTTTCATCCTCCTCTCTCTCACTTTTTTGCAGGCTGATACCCATCCCAGAAGCAATTTCACTTTTTCCCCAACTTTTGAAACCCTTTCCTTTCTTCAAGGTCCATCTTGGGGGCTTCATAAAGACTTGCTTTTCCTCCCCACCAACTGCAAATGATCTCTCCTTCTTCAAATATCTCCTATGACTGAACTTCTCCCATACTATTATGGTGGCGCTACTCTATATTTGTCTTATCCAACAGCTAGATTATACATTCCTAACCAGGAGGGGTTGTTGTCATAATATCACCTTTCTATCCCTAGAAACTAGCTGTGTGCTTTCTTTGCACATAGTAGGCTCTTAATGAAAATTATTTTCATTGATATGAGTGATTAAGAGAAGGAAAATATTTTAATTCACTATAAGGAGCTAGCAGCATAAATCCCTGTTTGCAAACCTATGGCGTGTGTGGGAGGGGGTTGCTCCCTTCCACTTCTCCCTTTTTTTACATCACCCACCCTTCTGCCCAGCCCCCCAATAGGAGTGCTTCTGCCCTTTCCTGTGTGGGGTAAGGGAACAGTTCACATGTGGCATGAGGATTCAGTTTGGGCACTCAGTCTCTAAAAGGCTCACCATTACTAGCCTAAACCAACTTAGAGAGTTTATTGTTGTTCAAGTTGTTTTAATCACATCTGACCCTTTCTGATTCCAATTTAGGGTGTTCTTGGCAATTGGAGTAGTTTACAATTTCCTTCTCCAACTAATTTTACAGATGAGGAAACTGAGGCAAACAACTAAATGACTAGCCCAGGACCACAGAGCTAGTAAGAATCTGAGGCTGGACTTGAAATGAGATCTTCCTTTACCTTTTCTACCAGGCCACTTAGCTGAAATGGTTTACCTGAAATATAATGAGTTTCCTGTCACTGGAGGTGTTCAAGCTGATAATCCTTGGCTGAAATGTGAGAGACGGAATTCCCACACTGTGATAGACTGGATTATAGGTTCTCTGAGGTCCCGTCAAGCTGTGAAATTTTGTGATTCTGTGAAACTGCACCTGAACAAAGAGATGACAATAAACATTTTTTTAGTCCTTGAAATCTTTGCAGAATTTTCTCAGAAACACTCCCTTGTGCTCTTTACTTCTCTGTTTTTAAAACTGTGATTTTGCCACTTTGCTGGGAGGGAGGCAGGGAAAGCTAGGGACAGAGAAAAGAAAATATTACAAGTGGAGAAGAATGAAATATTAAACCTGAGATCCTTGGTAGGTCTTATAGGATTTAAAATTTTGAGGGACCTTAGAATCTAATTGAAATTCTTAATTTTGTTGGGAAGGAACCTAAGACTAAAAGAAGAAAGGGGTTTTTTCAAAGTCACAGTTAGTAAATAGCAGATTTAGGATTCGAATCCAGGCAGGAGTACGCTAGTAAAATGTTTGACAACCTCTTCTGTGGTATATTGGTCAAGTGAGGGAAACACGTATTTGAGCCTAATCTGCTTTATTAACATTTGCTCCATGACTTTCTCAAGTCTAGACAATACAGAAAATAATAAGTCAAAGCTCTGATTTGTGGAATTTGCTGATTTCTGAGGCATATGTGTTTACACTGAAAATTTTACAATCAACTCTTGGAAGCCAGAGCTGGTTTCTACACACTCCCAAATACAGGCATTCTGCATCCAAAATAACTGCTCTTTCCACTATACTGGACAAGTTAGAATATTAAGAATATTAGCCTCTTACTAGCTGTTTCTCTTACTCAACATTCCATCTTCTACCTCTGCTATTGTATCTAAGCTCCCCCTCTTAGAATCCCTCCTTCCCTTTCAGGCTTAACTCAGAATCCACCTTGTATAACACTCCCCAGCCTGACCCCCAGCTAGTGCCCTACCCCTCGCAAACTGCTTTATATTCACTTTGTGCCTTTTTATAGGACAGCTAGGTAGCGCAGTGGATAGTGTGCCAGACCTGGAGTCAGGCAGGCTCATCCCCAATCAAGCCTAGCTGTGTGACCTTGGGTAAGTGATTTAAACCTGTTTGCCTCAGTTTCCTCATCTGTCAAATGAGCTGGAGAACGAAGTGGCCAAACACTCCAGTATCTTCACCAAGAAAACCCCAAATGGGGTCCCAAAGAGTCAGATGTGACTCAACAACAAGGTTTTTATATTTATTTTTCTGCATATATGTTGTTTCTAAGCAGTTAGAAGAATGTAAACCTTTTTGAAGACAGGAACTGTATAAGTCTATGTATCCCAGAACTCCAAATAGTGTTTTGTACATAGTAGGTATTTAATAATTTAATTGGATTAGATTATACCTGGGGAACATGAAGCTCAGGAATGAAATGAACAACTTTTCATTTACTCTAATGGTCGTCTCCACGTCTCAGAGGAAAGGTATTGAGGAAACATGAAGCATGTGACATTGTGACAAGGAGAAACTACTTCTGTCACTCTGTATTTCCTGCCACCACACTTCATAGAAATACTAATGGTTTGGCCTGGAGCCTGCATAAAAAAAAAAAAACTTTTTTTCTGATGATGATTATTTGAATGTAAACAATTCTGCTCGGTCTCAAAGCCCAGAATTAGGAGCCGTGTGTGTGTGTGTGTGTGTGTGTGTGTGTGTGTGTGCGCGTGCGCACGCGCACGCATGTGTGTGTTGTGGGGGTTTGGGGATCACAAAGAAGTAGATATTGGACAAATATAAGAAAAAATTTCCAAACAATTAGAGCTGTCCAAAAATGGCCAGGCTGTCTTCCTAAATAATTATGTTACCATCACCAGAAATGTTAATGCAGGGACCATTTGTCGCGGATATGAATCAGTACTCCTACGTCATGAAACTGCAGACCAATGTTTATTACCAAGAGGTTTGGGGAGGGGGAAACAAACACCAGAGGGCTTGGTTCAGATCCTGGTGCTTATAACTTACACAATATGTCACATATACTTCTGTACCTCAGTTTCTTCATCTGAAAATTACAATGTTGGCATATAGGATTTCTAAGATCCCTTCTACCTCCCAATCTAGGATTACTATGTTGGGAAGAGATTCGTGCTTCAGGCAGGCATTAGGTTAGTTGACTCCTGAGATCCCTTCCAGTTCTGCCAACCTAAGGTCTTATCTAACACCTTTCTGAAGTCATGCCAACTCCTCAAATATCATCACATGTGTCTGTAAAGATGAGAGGCAGCAGGTGGGAATGACCAGATTTGGTGTGAAAGCTGGGATGAATGTGGGTCCTGATATTGATCCTGGATCTACCTTCACTGGATCAGTGTTTCTCAGTCTGGACAAGTTAAGAAAAGGCTGCTAGAAATGAAGAAGAAGACGATCATGGAGTAGGGTTTGGTTTGTTGGCACCCCAGACTTCTGGGAATCTCCCTTTGGGGTGTCTGGTTTCCTACAAGCCTTCCTTTCTCATGAAATAGCAAGATAAGAAAATCCCAGAACCTTAGCTTTGGAAGGAATCAGAAATCTAAAGAATATGTGAGCAAAAATGCCTTCTATCACATTCCCATCACATGGTTCTCCAGATGTGACTTGAAAACCTTAAATGTCAGGGAATCCACTGCCTTCTGATGTGTCCCAGCCCACTTTTAGATAGCTGTAATCGTCAATTTATTTCCCCCTTAGAACAAGATTAAATCTGCTTCTTCCTGGCTTTCACCTTTTGTGAAATCTGCTCTTCAAGAACCAACAAGTCAAATCGACAAGCATTTACTGAGAGTTTATTCTGATAAATACTGGGAATAAAAACGTTTGGTTGTTGTCCCTCCTACTTGAAGACCAAATAAACATCACTATGTTGTCAGGGTCAATGTCCGGCATGCCCACCAGGCTGATGAGATTAATACGAGCTAGGAAGGCTGCACCACAGTTCAGGCACAAATAGTGTATATGAATATTTGGGACAGAGATGTCCCTAGACATATAGATCTTCTATTCCCTTTGAGCTACTGAAATTCTGCTTTGCTTATAGAGCATAGCACCATTTTTGATGAGGGCATTCCATGCTGAATGGACTCAGGCCATGTCTCAAGACAATTACCAAAGTTCTTCAGAGAGACCTTGAGAATGTTGTTGTATTGCTTCCTTTGATCTCCATGTGAGTACTTGCCTTGTGTGAGTTCTCTGTAAAATAGAAATAGAAGCAGGAAACAACTAGGTGGCTCAGTGGATGGAGAACTGGGCCTAGAGACATGAGGACCTGGGTTCAAATCTGACCTCAGATATTTCCTGGCTATGTGACTCTGGGCAAGTCTTTTAACCCCAATTGCCTAGCTCTTAAAAGCAATATGTAGTATTTTTTATTTTAATTTTCTTTATTTTAGTAACAAATCTATACATAAGTTTTCCAAGGTTATGTGATTCATGTTGTTTCTTCCCCTCTTCCTTCTCCTCTCCTGCAGTTGACAAGCAGTTCTACTGAGTTTTACACTTATTATTTACTCAAAACATATTTCCATATTGTTCATTTTTGTAATAGAGCAATATGCCGTATTGATTCTAAGATAGAAAGTAAGGGTTTTTAAAAAAGAAGTCCTTGCCCTCAAGGTGCTTACATTCTAATGTTGGCAGATAATATAAAAAAAAATAAGCTAAAAAAGGAGGTGGGGGAGAAGGTAGAAAGTTTAGGGATAATGAAGAAAGAAGTCCAAAATAAATCAAATACATAAATTACAAAGAAAATAAATTATACTTATCAAAGGCAACTAGATGGCACAGTGGAAAGTGCCAGACCTGGAGTCAGGAAGACTCACCTTCTTGGGTTCAAATCTGGCCTCAGACACTTCCTAAATGCGTGACACTGGGCAAGTCACTTAACCCTATTATCTTCAGTTTCTCATCTATAAAATGAACTAGTGAAGAAAATGGCAAATGACTAATATCTTTACCAAGAAACTCCTCAATTGGGTCATGAAGAGCTGGACATTACTTAAACAACTCAACAACAACAATAATACAATTAGCAAAAAAAAAGAAAAATTTTTTTAAGTTCTCGGTTCCAAACCCAGGAGGACTGGAACCAATGACTCGGATGAGGTTCCAGGACTTCCTTAAATGGGGGAAATAGAAGAAAGATGCTGCAGTGACTTCCTTCACAACAGCAAGACCATCCTGCTACCTAATAATGGGAACCTAGAGCATTACAGAGAGGGGTGGCAGGTTACAGCCAGAACAGCTCATCTGGTTCCTAGCTCTGTCATTAACACACTCTTGGCCTCAGTATCTTCATATGTAAAACGAGGATACAAATATCTATCTGTCTGCCCCCCAGTGCTGTTACAAGCTTCAAAAGAAGCTGGAAAAGTGACTTAAGGCTTCTCATACGTAACCTTTATTTGCTTTAAAGTTTACAGGGTGCTTCTCTTAAATCGTTTAAGGAGTCTAACACTTATGTGCGGTTAGTGTTAAAGGTATTATTATTCCATGTTTATTCATGAGGAAAGGAAGTTTTTCAGAGGTCAAGTGACTTGCCTACAGTCACAAAGCTCATAGGTATAAGAGGCATGATTCAAATTCAGGTTTCTTGATTTTTAAGTCTAACATTTAATTCATTATCTCCAAGCTGCCTCACTGCAATGTTCCATATAAATGAAAGGAGGCATTAGAGAGGATGTCTGATAGGAGCCAGATCACTCCATTACATTAGCTTTTTTTAGTCCCTGAGGAAACTGATATGAACTCACAGGCTTTCCTCTGAGTTATGAGGGGTGAAGAGAACAGGACTCCCTCCAGATGTCTGCAGTGGATTCCTACTACATTTGCCTTTGAGGAGGTGGCTCTCCTTACCCCATAATCTTATTCAGAAAGGCTTAGAGTGATCTGAATTCAAATCTCACCCTCAGATATTTCCTAGTGGTATGATGTTGGTTAAGTCACTTGATGTCTCTTTGCCTCATTTCTATATCTGTAAAATGGCGACAATAGTAACATCTACCTTAGCGTTTTATGAGGATCAGTTGACATTAGATTTGTAAAGTGCTTAGCACAGCACCTTGCACATAGTGGGTATTATATAAATAAATAGTCTCTTATCCTTCCTTTCATTTCTTTTTAAATGTCTTTTTTTCTTCTAAAGCCCTTACCTTCCATTTTACAATACCGTGTAATGATTCTAAGGCAGAAGAGTGGTAAGGGCTAGGCAAAGGGGGTTAAATGACTCGCCCTGAGGTCACACAGCTAGGAAGTATCTGAGGGCAGATTTGAACCTAGGACCTCCTGTCTCCAGGTGGGACACTCCGTCCACTGAGCCACCCAGCTGCTCCAGCTTTTTAAATATCTTGCTAATTGTGATATTTTCAGTCTCTCAACAGCCCATATCATCCAGGCAGGCAAGGCTCATTGTTAATGATAGAAGATGTAAATCCATATTTCAAAGACTTCAAAAATTCAAAGATTTCACATTTTTTGGCTGACTCCTTGTCAGATTTGACAACCACAGATTGTTATTATTTTTACTTTGTAATGGGGCTGAAGAAGACCTTTGATCAGGAAAAGTATCCAGGCTGCCATTTTCTCCTTGACTAGAGCTGAAGTCATAAGTATTGTCTTTAATCACTAATTTTTTGCAAGACTCTTTTTAAGCCACTGGCCCAATTTATGAGTTAGTTTAGTGAAAACCAGAAAATATATTCCACAGAAGCGCTTTACTGAGCTCATGGAAATGTAACCAATGCAAGGGAACAACTGAGGAATAGGAAAAATAGCTGACCCTTCCCATTTCATGTTGTGGAACTCTAATTCTAGGTCAAGATAACCACCAAGAAGTAGAGAGGGAGGGAGAAAGGGAAGGAAGGAAGAAAAGAAGGAAGGAAGGAAGGAAGGAAGGAAGGAAGGAAGGAAGGAAGGAAGGAAGGAAGGAAGGAAGGAAGGATGGAAGGAAGGAAGGAAGGAAGGAAGGAAGGAAGGAAGGAAGGAAGGAAGGAAGGATGGAAGGAAGGAAGGAAGGAAGGAAGGAAGGAAGGAAGGAAGGAAGGAAGGAAGGAAGCAGGGAGGGAGGGAGGGAGGGAAGAAAGGAAGGAAGGAAAGAGGGAGGGAAAGAAGGAGGGAAGAAAGGAAAGAAAGGAGGGAAGGATAGAAGAAAGAAAGGATTTTTAATGGGTTTAGAACTCATTAGTTAAATATGTAATGCCTTCCAATTAATTTGTAAGAACAAACTGATTGACTTCAGAAAAAAATGTCAGATTTCAGCAAAAACCTTTGCATAATTGGTGGATGGGACTAAGAAAGGAATGGTTTGCTACAGCAAGTGCAGTTAATGATGCATTTCTTCCATTTGAATCTACAAATTTCTGTGAAAAAAAACTGTAGCAATGGGGAAAAAGTTGAAACAAATAACTTTGAATCAGGCCTTTGAGTTGATGATTCACAAGGTGGCAAGCCAATATTAAAAAAAAAAAAAACCAATGGGACATAATGTTATCAAGAGAAAAAAGGTTTTTGTAAACAAAATAAAAAAATTAAATACTGTTTATTTCCTTTTCCATATTTTAATTTTAATATGATTAATAATATCCATAGCAAGTTTGCACAACTCTATGCAAGCATTATAGATATACTCATATTCAGGATACATACTCAATTTTTTTTTTATTGCTAGAGATTATGTGATCAAAATTTTGGAGATCACTGGCCCAGAGGATCAAATGTAAATTGCTAAGCCTGATATTCAAGATCCTTCACAATATGACTCCAATCTAGCTTTTCCGGGTTTTTCTTACCATCCTCTCCTTTGTACATCCAAAGATCCTGCAAAAATATATGGGCAGTTGTTCCTTGATCCTGTAGCATTCTCTAATACCTCTACATATTCACACAGAGCATTTCCCATAATTATGCCTACCCTGACTATATTATCCTTCCTTGAGGGTAATCAATAGATCCCAAGCCCATTGCTGAGTTTGGGAGATGTCTAACTCCAAGCATGTGAAGACATTCCCCAATGGATCCTTTTGATAACATTGATCTTCTTTGAAATGAAGGACAAACAACAACAACCATCATTCCTCTTGATCTCCATCTATTGGAATTTCTTCAAGGCTCAAATCAGACTACATTTCCTCCATGAAGCCTGTCTTTATTCTCTGCACTTCCAGGCAATCCCTTTCTCCTCACTTTTCCCAGAACCATTTATCTGGTTTTTCCCCTTTGCCCCAAATATATCTTAATTACAGTGTACTTGCCTATGTAGGTGTAATATCTTGCCATTAGATTATAAACTCCTTGAGGGCAGAGGTCATGTCACTTTCATCTTCATAGACTCACTCCTAGCACATGACACTGCATATAGTAGATGCTTAACAGGATTTAGAGGAAAAAAATACCTTCTGTCTTAGAATCAATACTGAGTATCAGCTCCAGAACAGTGATAAGGGCTAGTCAATGGGGGTTAAGCAAGTTGCCCAGAGTCACACAAGTAGAAAATGTCTGAGACCAGAGTTGAACTCAAGTCTAGCTCTCAATTCACTGAGCCATCTAGCTGCTCCCTTGATAAGATTTTGTAGAACTGAAGAAGAGGCACAGAAAGGGACTGAAAAAACAACACTTTCCATTTCTACAGTGCTTCACAGTTATCGATGCGTTTTACTCATAGCATCCCTGAAAAGAAGGTCAAAAGGTTTAGAAGTGGAAGAGATTTTAGAAAACCTCTAATTTAATACTAATGATATGAGCCCCATTTTATATCTGAGGAATGGCAGCCCAGAGAAGTTGACAAAATGCTATTAATAAATGTGACTCAAACCCAAATTCTCCACCTCCAAAGTCTGCCCACTTCCTACCACCCCATGAAATCTTTCCACCTAAAAGATTTTGATGTGTTCTCTCTCCAGCAATTGTGTACTTTAGCCAAGGTCTGTAGGCAGTAAAATCCTCCAGGTTTCTTATTGTCATCCAGATGGTGGTTTAGCTCTAAGTTCTTTGAAGCAGGGACATTTTTTTGGGGGGGGGGAGGAATTTCTGGTGTATTGTCTTGGCAACCAAGATGGGTAGAATTCAAGGGGGGAAGCTTAACAGGCCATGTGTCTGCAGATATTTTGTTCCACCTCCAGAGTTCTCCCTGCAGGTACCAGCCACCCTGTTCAGAGGAGAGAAAGTGAGGGCCCCCCATCCCAGAGAGGCTGCAGCCTGACTACTGCTGTGAGCCAAGTAACAACAGATCAATAACCAGGACATCATTAGTGTGGTCAGTGGAAGGGAACTTCCTCAAAGAAGTAGGTTTTCAGCAGAGATGAGAAAGCCCGACAGAGAAGATTGATAGGAAGAAGAGAATGGTCCAAATCAGAGGTGGGAAAGAAGAAATTTCATTCAGCGCAAAGGCGATGCACATCTCTAGACAGCAAAATCCATATAGTTTGAAATGTTAAAAGAGTGGGGAAGAAGAAAAAAGGAAGAATGTACAGGGAATAATTAGAGAGGGACGACAGCTTTGGAAGCTTTTAGAAGAAGGGAATGTCATTGAGTTCTTGAGCTTCATCTGCACGACAACAAGCATTGTCAGAAAGTCTTTGATGCATCTCCATTGTCAGCAAGTTTTTGCCAAGCAGTTATTTTGCCCATGTTTGGGCCATCTGAAATTTATTCAAGGCTGTTCCCAAATAGTGGTCACTTATGTCTGTTCTTTATAGCAGTTTGCAAAAGTCAGTGTGGTGGCAGGAAAATAACAGTCTACCTTAAGGCTTAGGGACCAGTTTTTTATTTCATTGGTATAGGGAAATTCCAGGTGAGGAAACTCTACTAAAAGGGGGGGGGACAAAACCAATTTCATTTCAAGATCTTACCTGTAGTGACCTCTAGATCAAAACAAACCCAAATTCTTAAAAACAAACTACCAACAACAACAAAAATAAGAATACAGGATAGGTAGTCATTTTTTGGGAGGCCTTTAAAATGGGGGAATAGGTATTTGTATTTTTGTTTTTGGTGGTGGTGGTTTGTAATGTGTGTGTGTGTGTGTATATATATATCTATCTATCTGTAGACACATGACCCATTAAGCTTCCATATATATATATATATATATATATATATATATATATATATGGAAAACCATGTCAATAAACTTTATTTAAGGGAATGAAGAGGCTCCTGCCTCATACTGTACCTTCCAGCATCAGTCCACCCCTCTATAAATAAATAAAAAGAATATGTGTGTGTGATATATATATATATATATATATATATAATCTTCATGAATTGCCTAGAGACCTAAAAGGTTAAGGGACTTGTCCATAGTCATAGATATCCAGGATGACTTAGAGGTAGGATTTGAACCCAGATCTTCCTGATTTCAGCCTAACTCTTATTGTTCTGCCATGTTGCCTCTTAATTAGCTGGTACATCTGAAATACCCTTAAAATGTATTATTTTTCCTCCTTAGGGAGAAAATATTAGCTTTTTTGTTAGAAGCAGGGATAATAAGAATATTCCAAAATTATAAAAATCCACATTTCTATAGTTCTTTAGAGTTTATCAATTTTTTTAGTTTAGAAGGATATTAGAATATCATGCACCCTGTGATAGAGGCTGGCACTAGAGAAAAAGTGCCAGACTGAAGAGTATATGAAATTTACCGAGAGACCCTCACTGTTCTCCTCACCAGAGAGGAGAGTCTTCTCTCCTCAGGGCCCCTGGGGCCCCTCCCCCATCGAGGTGATCAATTTCATATACTCTTCAGTCTGGCACTTTTTCTCTAGTGCCAGCCTCTACCACAACCCAAAGATCAAAGGCCCACAAAGAGGAATTGACTTGACCAAGGCCACATAGGTATTCTTCTAAAATTCCATGCCAGCTTTCTTGTAAATTATTGCAAATTGTTTCTTCCAAAAATCTTGAGCTCTTTCTCCTACCTTTAATATTGTTTCTAATTTAGAAAGCCCTTTACACAAAATAAATAACCCCATGAGATGAACAAGGAAAGAATTTCAGTCTTTGATTTGGGGAAGGAGGAAATTGAAGTTTGCCAAGGAGAAATAACTTACCCAAGATTCCAGAGTTAGTTGCAGAGCTCTCTTGTGTATCTAGTTCTTTGAATTCCAAGTCCAATTTCCTCTTTTCTAATTCATTGTATCTCACTAAAACAATCATTTTCTGAGACAGACACCATGTTTAAAAGACCATTGTCTAGGCAGACTTAGAACCTCAATGTGATTTAAAAAAAAATCCAGGTCAAATCTCCAAGTCTTTATTGAGCACCATGTAAAAAGGATGTTTTTTTTTTTCAAGTCATAGTTGGTATAATACTGATTTGCCATGTGACTTTCAAACCCCTTTCCTCATTCCATCAAATAGGGAATGACCAAACAAGCTATGGCATATGATTGTGAGGGAATACTACTGAACCAGAAGAAATGACAAGCAGGTCAAGTTTTAGAAAAACATGGAAAGCCTTACATGAAGTTCTGAAGAGTGAAATGAGTAGAACCAAGAGAACATTACGTACAGCAACAGAAATACTGTTTGAAGTATAACTTGTGAATGTCCACCTTCAGAGAAAGAACAAATAAATAGAAACAATCAAGACATGGTTATACATATATATATATATACATATATTTATATACACACATATGTAGTCATTTATGCTTTCTCTAGTATAGGAAGGGGAAGTATAACTGGGAATTTTAATACAACAAACTAATTAATTAATTAAAATTAAAATAAGAAAACATCTCTTCCCTTCTCTGGGTCTCAATTTCCTCTTTTTATCAATGAAGGAATTTAATCAGATAACTTCCAAGATCTTTTCCAGAAAAAACATAACTCTATGATTCTTTCCATATATTCCTGTCATCTGGAGTCATCAGTTCTGACCAAAAATGCCATGTGCAGAGAAACATTGAGGTTATTTCTTAGTTTGCTTTACTAGTTTAGCTATCACCCCCAACATCACTCTATGTGACACATGGGTAAGTCACTGAATTTCTTTAAGCTTCAATTTCTTCATCTGTCAAAGGAGGGTAATAATGAATGCGATGACAGGGTTATTGTGAGACGGAAATCTATTCCTCTTTTCAGTGTAGGACCTCAGACACCAAATCTAGTCCTCCATTATATTCCAACATGGAGGCCATGTTGTTGTTGTTTTTAACACAGAAATCTATTAGGTTCTTTGATTTGATAACATCTCCTTCCCCTAGAGAAATGCAAATAAAAACAATTCGGAGATATCATCTCATATCTATCAGATTGACTAAAATGATAAAAGGACAAAATGAAAAATATTGGAAGCAATTGTAAACTGATCTATCCAACCATTTTAGAGATCAATTTGGAATTATACCCAGAGTTATAATATTGTATATCCCTTTAGACTCAGGATTACCATTGTTCCCAAGGAGATCAGGAAAATAGAGAAAGAACAACCTATATGTTCCAAAATACTTATAGTAGCTCTCTTTGCAGTAGCAAAGAAATGGAAATTGAAGTGATGTCCATTAATTTGGAATGTCTGAACAAAATGTGGTATATGATTGTGATGGAATATTACTCTGGCATAACAAACAATGAGCAGGTTATTTTTTTATTAGGATAGATCTACATGAAATAATTAAAAGCAAAACAAGTAGAACCAAAACAATATTATATACAGCTACAGAATTAATATTCCAAGAATATCTGATTATTTACCTCCAGAGAAAGAATTAATGAATAGAAACACAAAAGACATAATTTACCTATTTGTATCGTTTTTGAGGGGTGACATCTTCTGTGTGGGGAGCTGAAGGAGAAGTTGAGATACCAGAGAATAAATTCTATTAAAAAATAAAATAAAAGGTTATTAAAAAAACATCCCTTTCCCCTCAAAGAAATGAATTGTTACATAAATGTCTCTTACTGTTATTCTTTAATAGGCAAATAATACCTATGACACCCCTGTGGAAGTGATAATACCCAGGCACCAGTATCCTCATTTCATGGATGAGCAAAGTGAATGAGTGTAAGATGTGGTTTTAGACCCCCAATTTCATTCAAGACCTGGAAACGTTGCACTGAATATCAATCTACTTTCACCCATTTAGGCACTTAAATATGTTAATATGCCAGCTGCTAGAGAAATCAAATATGATGCTACCTTTGGGTACTCAACGGAAACGGAGCCCCTTTGCAGGATGGTATATGGATAGCTTTGTCAGAGAGTATATAAATCCACTCTGATTGACAAGTGAACTTTGGGATTTGTGAAAAGGATTCTTTGGTGAAGTCTAGGTTAGGGAAAAAGCAATATCTATTCACTCCCCACAAAATGACTAACACTGAATAGCAGGATGCTATTTTCAGACTATTCAAAGAAGTTCAGAAGTGAACGGTATCTCATAGGTCATCTAATCCAACCTATACCTGGACAGAAATCCCCAACCACTAATCATCCTGTCTGGGCTTCAGAATCTCCAGTGAAGGGGCAGTCACTGACTCAAAAACCCATTCAGGTCATCTCGATGGTGCTGGATAGGGCGCTAGGACTGGAGTCCGGAAGACCTGAGTACAATTCCAGCCTCCATCACTTACTAGTCACATGGCCCTGAGTGACTCTATTTGCCTGACTTTCCTCAACAGTAAAATGAGCTGTAGAAGGAAATGGCCAATTATTCCAATATCTATGCCAAGAAAGCCCCAAATGAGGTCACAGAATCAGATACAACTAAAACAACTGAATGACAGCTAATTGTTTTGAATGTTTTGATTTTCCCTGACATCTACCCCACCTCTACTTTCCTGAATTCTTATCACATCTACTCTTAGCAAATACTTTGGGGTCAGGCAGAACAAGTAGGGGCTCTAAACAAAGTAGTTACTTAATGATTATTCAAAGAAGAAAGTGAGAAAAGAAATATATCTTTTCTCTTTCATCATGACAGCCCTTTAGATATTTGAAGACAGCTGCCATGCCCCTAACCTCCCCTCCTCCCACCCCTACATTTTTCTTCTCTTGGCTAACCGTGCCCAGATCATTCAACTGTTCCCAATATTTCCAGGTCTCCAAACCCGTTTCCAATATGGTAACCTTCTTCTGGATGCAATCCATCCTGCCAACACCCCTCCTTAAATGTGGCACCCAGAATGGCCTGAGCAGGGACTTCACCATGGGAGAAGAAACATGGCCAAATATGTGCCTAGGAAAAAATCAATATGGCGTTCAAACTCCATTTCTATATAAAGGTGACACAGTCCTTTAAAAATAGCTATTCAGACCCATTGTGCAGAGACACTGACAAAGATTGACAGCTTTTCGAAAGGTGTAGTGTTCCCGAGCTGACTGCCGGGCCTGGCTCACCAGATAGAAATCAGTAATTCGATCCAGAGAAGAGAGTTAAATGTTAGAGGTTAAGCTGCCATGTTCTTATTACTAATCAAACTTCAACACTTTATTTGGGCCTCATCAGACCTTTCTAAGAAGAGGAAAGGCTACAAAGCATTTCACCTCCCCGCTCCCTAGCAAGCTTCTTCCTGGGCACCTAATTTCCTTTCATGGACATAGAAGCAGCGTCTTATAATGGGGAGGGGGGCACAGAACCTCTGGATTTAGTAATAATAAGGCTTCAGGTCAGATTCTCCCTTCAAAACCAGATGTGTGAGAAGTCACCCCTGATTTGTACTATCCTGAACAGAGCCTACTGGCGTGTTTGCCTCATTTTCATTTGTAAATATTACAAATAGCTTCTATTATACTATCCCAGATCCTACTATAACATGGAATAATGTATATTATAATATGTTACATGATGTAATAATAACTTGTATTTATTTTATCATATACCATATTATAACATAATAGCATGCATATAGGTCAGTTTGTTACAGCAATATCTTGTTTATATTGTTACATTATGCTCTTATGTTGCATTATGTTGCATTATATTGTATATTATATTACATTGTTCTTTTCTATCATATAATGTTATGTTACATTGCATTACATTGTTATGTCATATTATGTTATGTCATGTTACATTGTAGTATGTTATGTTATTACTATGTTATGTTCCCTTAAAGTTTGTAAAGTACGTGATATTGTGCGGGTCGAAAATTTGCCACATCTGAGCTACATTCCCAGCATCCTTTTAAGTTATGTCCTCATTTTACATAAGGATGCTTAGGAGATAAATTTGGCTGAGTCCCATGCTGCTGGGCTCTTTTTTTCAAGCCTGTGCTTTTGGTAAAATGCTGCAGGTGTGCATCTCTGGCTCTCTTTGCTCTGCTCACTTGACGGAAAGAATCTTTATTCTTTTCCCTTTCTTTTGATTTATTATTTAAAATCCTATATATTTTTAAATACTAGGAGTATTTATTCCTTTTTACTCCTATAATATGTATTATCTCGTTTTAGTCTCACAATAATTCTATGAAGAAGGTGCTATTATTATCTCCATTTTACAGATGAGGAAATTGAGGCTAAGAAAGTGATTTGTCAGGGGCAGCGGGGTGGCTCTGTGGATTGAGATCCAGGCTCAGAGATGGGAAGTCTTGGGCTCCAATCTGGCCTCAGACATCTTCTAGCTGTGTAAACCCGGGCAACTCACCAATACACAGTAGTGATTATAAGATGGAAGGTAAGAGTTTTAAAATAAAAAGATGTTTAAATTTTTTTAAGTGATTTGTCCTAGGGCCCTCAGCTAGCAAGTATGTAAAGCAGGATTTGAATTAAGTTCTCCAAGTCCAGCCCTCTAGTCACTGAGCCACATAAAATTTGTCACTTTAAACCTAACTTGCTCTTGGGTTTGTTTGTTTGTTTTTTAATGAAGGCAAGATGGCTCAGAGAGAAATCATTTGTATGTGCCCTGCCAGACACGCTCAAGAATGAGACACTGGAACCAGAGACATGGCGACTGCTTTGAGTCTCAGCCCTGTCAGTCCCTGGGGTTCTGGTGTAAGATTACCTGAAAGAGTCTAGAAGTAGATGCTTTTGCTTTGGGACCTATAAAAGAGAACACCCCAGGCATCTCTCTCTCTGGTTAACCAAACCCCCATGGAGAATCATAGAAAAGCAGAACTGGGAGGGTCCTCGGGCACAGAATATCAGAACTGAAATGGTCTATAGAACTCAGAAGGACAACTAGAAAGAACCTCAGAATATAGAATATCAGAGCTAGTGGAACTTTGGAATATCAGACATATCAGAACTGGAAGGGCAGTCAACTCCCTCCTTTTATAGGTGAAAATTGAACATGACATCAGGAAAATAATTTGGTCAAGATCCCAGAGGGAGTTGGGGGCAGAGACAAAACTTGAACTCAGGTCCTCTGACTCTAAGCCTTCTCCACTCTTTAGAAGTCTTTAGGAAGTCAACCATGAAGGGCGGTGAACCTTCATTCTGTACAGGGCTTTGCACACTATCACTTACCCCAAATGAATGTATTCTCTCCGTCCAAATTCTGGGGGCAAGGAAAGAGACCTTTGTTTGCTCACTCAGCCCTTAGAAGAGGCTCCTTTCTTGGGTCAGACTTAAAAAATGTAGACATGTGCTGAAGTCATCCACAGGACTGAAAATGCCTGTGAAGAAAGCCCTTGGGCATGCCCAAGCAGCCTCTCCCTCTCCCTTCAATGCTCCCTCCCAGCAGGAAGAGGCGGCTGTTGCCACCTCATTTGCTGGGCTCAGCCCCATTGCTCCCCTGAGCAAGACAATTGGTTGAAATGGGATGCGAAGCAGGAGACTTGGAAGGATGGGTGGGAAATTTTGGACTCACTCTGGGTGTTGGCATATGTCTCTCTCTTTTCCTAATGGAGTCAATGTGTCTATGAAATAGAGCACAACCAAGAGTTAGTGTCGCATTCCCTGGCGGCGAGCCAGGGTAAGGAGGAGGGCCTACAAAAAGTAATTGCCTATGAAATATCGGTATTCCTTGACCAGACCTTTACAATGTACTATGGGGAGGGGGAGAGGCATCATGGAATCACAGAACTGAATGCTAAATATTATTCTTAAAAACAGTATGATATACATATATGTGTGAGTGCTACATATAGACTGCATCTATAGCATTATAAACATAAACAAATATATACGTAGTATTTGATTTATGGTAGTAGTCTCTCGGTAACCGAGGATGACGAAATCCAGTACTCATGTAGATATATAAAAACCCATGTATGTTCACACCTATAATCATATACACACACGTCTATCAACACAGATTTCTTGTGTCTGCGTGGAAACACTAGATGAAGGAACCCTTCAGATCCCAGCTAACCATTTGTGTTCTAGACAAGTTGTTGGACTTCTCTGGGTCTCAGTTCCCTCATTTCGAAATGAGAGTTGAACTAGATGACCTTTAAGGTCTTTTCCAGCTCTACTACTCTGATCTGATGGCCTGGATTCAATCCTGAGCCTTTCCTTCTTTCTCCCCATATAACCTTGGACAAGCTCACTGCCCTCTGTGGTTCTCAGTTCCCTCCTCTGTAAATGTGGGCGTTCGACTGTGGTGTCAAGCTCAAATAGAAACATGGGCCACCAAAGCACACATAAGGATCCATCCAGGATCATATGGACTTAGAAAACTCTACATGTGATGACTTGCTCAGGATCATCTCTCTTGGCCTCCTCCGAAAAGGGAGGAGAATTAAAAAAGAGGTTGGGTTTCACTAAGCAGGGTAGTCACCCAGTATTCAAACTCAGTAGCTATGTGATCCCAGACAAATTCTTTAACCTCTCAAGCCCATTTCCTCACTTCTAACATGGGGCTATAAATACTTAGGAGCATAGATTTAGAGATGGAAGGGGTCTCAAAGCCCATGAAACCTGACCTCCTCATTTTCAGTCCCCCTCCCTTCTTTTCAGAGGAGGTTGAGAGAAGTGGCCTGCTTTGGGTCATAAGGCTAATAAATCACTGGATTTAGTAATAAAAGTAAAAGTTTCCTCTTAGTTTAATCTTTATTATAATTTGAAACCAGGTTATTCTATATATGTCTTATGTGAACATGGTTGTTGGTATACTGAATCCCTCGACTGTGAGCTTCTTAACAGAAGGGACAATTTGGGGTTTTTCTTTTTTGGTGGGCTGCTAGGTGGCTCAGTAAATAGAGAGCCAGGCTTGGAGACAGGAGGTCCTGGGTTCAAATCTTGCCTCAGACACTTCCCAGTAATTGCCCAGTGACCCTGGGCAAGTCACTTAATCTCAGTTGCCTAGTCTTTTACTGCTCTTTTGCCTTAGAATTCACACTTAGAATCAGTTCTAAAATTGAAAGCAAGGGTTTTTTAATTGAATAAAAATAAATGCTTAGTGACTGACTCCCAATCCAGAGCTGAACATCAATACTTTGTCGCTTTCTCTATTACATTGCTTCTCACACCTCACAGGTTTTATAAGGAAATTATATATAATATTACATACCCTTATATTCCATATAATATACATTATAGATTAAAGTTATATAATATAATAAGGACATATGAGTTGTTGTCCTCCTCCTCCTCATCATCACTATTATATAAAACCCAAATTTTTTTAAATTCCCAAATTCTCTTGGTGGTGGTGTCTGGTGGTGAGTCAGAGAACACTGCCATCACCAAAGAGCCGAAGGTGAGGATTGCCCAAAGGGCAGTGAAGAGGCTCCCAGAGGGTGTGAACAGATTATGGCATGTTACAAATCAGAAGTTATGCAGAACAAATGGTGTGAAATATGTCATCAGTGAAATGGACAACCAGAAAATAGACAGGCTGGTCACCTAGCGTGAGCACGGGACAACTGGTGCACACCAGCATATCATCACGATGTCAGAAGAATGCATGGAAGGGTCCCAGCCCATTAGATGGAATCCCCTTGTTACATTTGTGGAAAGAAATACATGAGAGTAGCCCAGGATGGTCATCCAATCTGACCCACAGAAGGAAACACCCAATTCAATGAGATCAGAGATCTACTGGCATATTTCATTTGGTTCTGAAGCTCTGTTGGAGTATTAGATTAAAATAAAAATAATCTTGGCTCAGAGGCAGCTCACATGGGGAGGGCAGAGTGGGGAACTGCCTGTCTTTTTCTTGTCCCTGGAAGTCCGACGGCTGTCACTGTGACACCCAGCCAGAGATCCCAGAGAATTGCCCTCTTAAGGTTTGGGTCAGTGTCCTGAAGCCTGCCGGGAGGATCTAAATCTGTCTTTGGAGACCCAGCCGGATCCCCTGGTCCAATTTCCCCTGCTCCCCCAGCTCTAATAACAATGCTGGTATTTGAAAAACAAACAGCTTATGTGACTATGGGGGGAGGGGGGGGGAAGGGCAGTGAGCCCTGCTTTTCCTTGGGTGTTCAAGGCTGTAATGGGAGGAAGCAGAGCCTGGGAAATGTGCTGCCTTGAGTTCTATCCAAATAGCTAAGAGACACTGGGAGCAAGAACATGACACTGTCAACAAATTGACAATTCACATTCCTTCATGTGGTGTCAGGCAGGCATTCAGCGCCACACAGGTTTGTCCCCCTGCCAAAAGGGTCCAGCTCTGCTCCCCTGGCCAAAAACAGTTTTAACCTCAAAGGAGCCAAAGGCTACAGGGAAGAGCACTAGAGCCGGACTAAGAATATCTGAGTTCGAACCCAACTCTGCCCCTTCCATTGGCGTTCTTGGGCAAACCCCTTTGGCAGTCTGGGCCTCAGTTTCCTCACCTGTAAAATTAGGGGGCCAGACAAGATGATCTCTCAAGTCTCTTCCAGCCCTAAAATGATTCTAAATACATCATCCATAAGCCTGTGGGCTGCCACCAATATCAAAGTCCTCGGGTAGAGGGAGACAGTAAGTTTTCCAATTGGCTCCAGTCTGTGTTTTGACCAAACATATATCACATCATTTCATCCTCCTGCCTAAGCAGCAAAAACCATAGTAGGAAGAGTAATAGGTTAAGGAATAAGGAGGCCTGGATTCAAATTCCAGATATAGTACTTCCTACCTGTGTCCAATGGCAAGTTGTTTCTCTCTGTGAGCCTCAATTCCTTCATCTAAAACAAAAGAAGGCAACACAAGGGCATTATGAAACTTTTTTATAAATCTCAAACCCTCAATAGAAAGGGGGCCTAGCATTGATGGTGTTTCTTCGGAGGAGAAGATACAGGAACTTTGGGAAGGGAATCCAGCCTTTAAGAGAATGATGTCTTCCCAAAAGAAAATAGTGTGGAGTTATAAGAAGGATACAAGATTTGGAAAAAGAGGACCTGGGTTCAAATTTTAGTTTTAACTCTTGCTAGCTGTATCTTCCTGGACAGAACACTTTACCTTTGGAACCATTATTGCCTCCTCTGTAAAATGGGAATAATAATAACTACTACCTTCTGGAGCAGATGAGTGAAAATCACATTGTAATCCCTACAAAGTAGCTCAAATACTCCATACATTGAGTTCCAGTGTTCCAGAAAAGTATTTGTTGCTACTACTACTGCTATTGATAAGAAAAGTCATTGTCTTTCAGAGGTGAGCAGGTTTGGTTTAGACATTACTTACTGAGAATACTGCAGAAAGTATCTTTTGTTCCAACTTAAGTCTCTCCCTTGAGTTCCGAGAATGATGGCCTGTTGACATCTCCATCTTGATGTTCCGTTGGCACATCGAGCTCAACATTCTCCCAAACCAAACTTATTTCTTCACCCCTAAACCCACCACTTTTGGAAATCTCTCTGCATTGTAATGGCTTCACTCCATCACCCATGTTTGTGGCCTCAGTCATCTTTGACCCTTCCTCTGTCCCCAGGCCCATGTTCAATCAGTTAAGTGCTATTGATTCTCTCTTTTTCTTTCATTAGCCTACTTCAGTCCATTATCAATTCTCCCTCAGACTATTACAATAGCCTCCAAAAGGGCAATATTGTCTCCAGTTTCTCTCCTTTCTGGTGCAGCTTTCATAGACTGACAAATAAACTTCCTGAGACATGGATCTGATCATGGTTTTTCCACTGCTTAAACTTTCTTTTGTTCCATTGAAGTCATGTCGGATTCTTTGTGGATACTATTTTGGGTTTTTTTGGAAAAGATACTAGAATGGATTGCCATTTCCTTCTCCAGTTCATTTGACAGACAAGGAAACTGAGACAAACAGGCTTAAGTGACTTGCTCATTGTCACACAGCAATAAAGTATCTGAGGCCAGTTTTGAACTCATGAAGATGAGTTTTCCTGACCCTAGGCCTGGTGCTCTATTCACTGCACCATCTACCTGCCCCTGGTGAAATTTTCAGGTATTCTCTATTGCCTTTAGAATTCAATATAAATTATTTTTTAAAAAACCCTTACCCTCCATATTAGAATCAATACTATGTAATGCTTCCAAGGCAGAAGAGTAGTAAGGGCTGGGCAATAGGGATTAAGTGACTTGCCCAGGGTCACACAGCTAGGAAGTATCTTAGGGCACATTTGAACCTAGGACCTCCAGTCTCTAGGACAGGCTCTCAATCCACTGAGTCACTTAGCTGCCCCCAATATAAATTCTGAAGCTTGGCACTTAAAGCCCCCTCCCCAATCTGACTTTAACAGAACTGTATTTCAGCTAGATTTCATAGTCTTCCTCTACAGACATCACATGTTCCAAATGAACTGGAAGGCTAGTTTTTCCCAGATCTTAGCTTCCTTCTCCCCAATCTGTGCATTCACTCAGACTATAACCCATCCATGACACTGGCTCTCCAGTCACCTCCACCTATTGGAATTCTCTTTCTTTCTAGGCTACATGACACATTCTCTATGAAACTTTCTCTCATTCCCTTCCTACCCATTTTGGAGGGATGTCTCCATCCTGAAATATCTCCAACGTGCTTTGAATCTCTTCCTTGTACAGATCATATTCTACCTGGCATCATATGTATTTGTTCATATGTCCTACTCCTCCCTTCCCTATTAAACTATAAGCTCTCTGAGGACAGGGCTTAATTATATCCTTTATTATCTTTATATCTACAGAGCTTAACTCAGGTCTTAGCACAAGATGAATAGGCATTTAATAATTGTTTGTTGAGTTGAATTAAAAGGGCTAGATGTTTCTTTGATGTCACTAGGCAGCGTTAGATAAAAGTGAATGCCTGGGGAGTTAGTGCCTTCCTCTTCACCAAACATTTTAGAGTGAGGCAGAGGGCACTTAGAGAGAGAGAGAGAGAGAGCAGGGAATACCTGCCCAGGTACAAGTTGATCTGTGGATATTGACAATCCCTTCCAGGTCTCAATTTCTGTAATTCTGGCCATAGTATTTGGATGCTGAGGACATATGAAGTGAGCCAGGGTGGGACCAATCCTTTAATAATAAAAGGAAACTTCTATATGGTACTTTAAAGCTGTCAAAGTACATATATAAATATGTATATGTAGGTATATATAAAAATCTCGTTTAATACTCATAGCCATGGGATGAAGGTGTTCATTTAATCCTGTATATTATATAAAACTTATTTAAATATGCCACATTGTGATTGTTATCCCCATTTACAGACAAGGAAAATATAGCCGATCAAGGTTAAGTGACCCTCCCAGGGTGACACAATAAGTAAGTCTCTGAGATAGGATTTGAACCCAGGTCTTCTTAACTCAAAGCCTAACATCGTGACACCTAATATCTGATCTTCTGGTTCTATTGTGCTACCTAGCTTCTGATCTTCTGGATCTTACTTCTTTAACTCCAAGACCCTTGGATAATCTCCAAACTTACTCAAAACACACCGCAACATTCTATGAATGACAGAGAATAAACACCACCATTGGGAGATAGTAAATTCTCCAACTCTGGAGGACATCCCAAGGAGCCTGGATGACCTTTCAAAGAGATGTTATAGAGGACATTTCTTCTCCAGAGCTGTGGGACCAACTGACTTCTGATGCTCCATTCAACCAGTGAGATTCTATGATTCTAGATTGTTCCTGAGCTTTATGGGAAAGTCCCTAGAAAGAAGTAGGGTGAACTTGTAGTAAAGTCATCTTCCTAAACCTACATCAATCCAGAATCCAACCTAGCCCCCACCTCCCATCCCACTTCTGAACAATGCCAGAGCCTTCACTATCATTACTCCCTTTTCCTACTATGAACTCAATCCCTAAATACAAACATTAGTGAAAAATGAAGAATATGGGACAGGTTTCCCAGCAGGGGAAGTTGTGAAATATGGGGGAGATGGACACAATTACTGCCAAACTTTGTAGACATCTTCACCAGAGTCCTTCACAAATATATTCTCTGTATAATAGTACTAAGGAAGAAATTTAAACATTGCTAACTAACATTGTTGAGAGAAAAAAATAAAAATCATCTTATCAAAAAAAGGAGAAACCTTTGTTATTTGAGCCAACTTTTGTTTTAAAAAATGTTATGCAACAAATTCTGTTTCCCAAACACATTTTACTTTGTCAAACTCTCTCTCTCTCTCTCTCTCTCTCTCTCTCTCTCTCTCTCTCTCTCTCTCTCTCTCTCTCTCTCTTTGTGTGTGTGTGTGTGTGTCTCTCTCTCCTTCTGTCTCTGACTCTCTGTAATTTCCTCTCTGTCTCTCTTCTTCTTCCCCTTCTCCTATCCTTCTTTCTTTCCCTCTCTCCTTTCTCTCCCTATCTCTCCCACAACCTAAAACCATTGTCCTTTCTGTAACCTGTGAATTTCTCTCCTCCCTCTCTCTACCTTTTTCCCTCATCCTGTTTCTGTTTCTCTCACTCCTTTTCCTTAATCTTTCTCTTCTCCCTTCTCATTCTCCTCCCTCTTTCTCCTATTTTTCCATCTTCTCTCCTTTGTTTTCTTTCTTTTGTTTTTCTTCTCTCCTTCTTGCTACTCTCTCTGATTTTGCCTATCTCAGTCTGTCTCCATCTGTCTTTCCCATACATTTCCCATACATTCCCATACATACAGACACATACATTTACAATGGAAATAGATTGTCTCTCCATAAAGAGACACCAAATTCCCATTCCATTTCGGAGATTTCATTTCTCTCACTGATCCACATACTAGAAATCACGGCTGCCCCCTTGCAGATGGTAAGGACCTGATCATTTCATACACAGGCTATACATCCCCATTCCCAAGATCAGTTCTCCTTTGGGAAATAGGGCCTACACATGCCAGCACCCCAGCAGTTCCCTCTTTTGCATTTGCTATTGATTGCACAATGGAAAGTTAGTCAACTGAATAATATTCCCAGAAATTTGGCTAGGTCCTCAGAAAAATATGTGGGTGGCCTGAGTAATTTGGGTGGTCGTGGGTATTAAAAATCTTAGTACCAATCACTGTGGAAAGCTAATTCAAAGATTTATCAAATGTCAAACTAGAAAAGAACCTTAGAGATCATGCAAGCCCAAACCCTCCCCACTTTACAGATGATGAACCTGAAGTCAAGAGAGGGGAATTGACTTATCTAAGGTCACACAGTTATGACCAAGCCTGGATGAGAAACCTGCTCTCCAAGTAGTCCTATTTATTCTCTCTTAACTGCATCATTCTATGAACTCAAAATGGTTCCATATTCTATTGAAGACATTGAGATTCTGACTGACAAAGAAAAGCTTTTTTAGCCCTGGAAGTGACCTTGAGGTGTTCTTTGAGTTCCTGTATCCATTTATTAATCACCTACTATGACCTTGGACTCTTAACGGCTGAGCATGTACTCTAGAAAATCCTGGGGCTATAGAATTAGAGCTGAAGGGGAACTCGGATGCCATCTAGTCCAAGCCCTGCCTTCTATAGGTAGAAAACCCAAAGGCTAAGGAGAATGAGATACCTACTGCAGGTCACAGAGGGAAGCAGGATTTGAACTGAGGTTCTCTGACTCCAGATCTAATAGAGCTTCAGGAGAAAATCAAAACAAGGACAAACAAACTCTTGCTGGGTGTTAGATGAGCCTAGAATAAACCTAATAAATGTAAACTAACTCCTTCTGGAAAGAATGAAGCCCGTGGAGCTTTGACAACAATCAAAGAATCACTAGATCAGTGATGAACTTAACTGCTAGTACTTGGATAACTTGGTAAATGTATGATTTCCCAAATACAGCTTTCCTTCCACAGATATAGCTTGCAGCTTCTCTGTCTTTTTCCATCTAAACAGTGTGCTTTTTTACCCCTATCCTCTCTAATTCCTCCACAGAGGATCCCACTCGGTGCCCTGGAGGCCTTCCCCTAGGTGTTTAGGGATCTAAGTCTCTTACTAATTTGTGGGTGCCAATGCAAAACCTTGGTGTATAACTGTTGCCAACTGCTGCCCATGCATGTTCTGTCAAATCTACTAAATACTAAAGACCCAAGGTGTGTCTACACTATTTTCTTAATGGCAAAAAAACTCAAAACTTAAAATATCACCTTAAAGTTACAAGGCTTGTTACTAGTATCATGATCTCATTTGATCCTCATACTACAACAAGATAGGGAGTTCAATGTTTACTGGAAAAGGGAAAAATTATTTATTAACCACCTAATATTATCTCATTTGATCTTCACAACAACCCTGGAGGGTAGGTGTTCTTACTATGCCCATTTTACAGGTGATAAAACTGAGGCAGGCAGTAGTTAAATGATTTGCCCACAGTCGCATAGCTAATAAGGATCTAAGACTGTATTTAAATTCAGGTCTTCCTGAAGTCAGGCACAACACTCTAACCCCGTCTAGGTCCGTGTTGATGAACCCATGGCATCCATTCCTGAAGGGGTGGTTTCCTTCGTCCTCTCCACTGAGCCTGCAGACATTTTTCTCATCACCCACCCCTCTGCCTAGCAGCTCAATGGGAGCCAGTCCTCCCTCCCCTGTCTGGGGTAAGGGGACAGCTCACAAGTGGCATGAGGGTACCGTTTGGGCACTTGGTCTCTAAAAGGTCCAGCACCCCAGACCTAGGTGCTATTACTATCCATTTGACAGACAACAAAACAGAGACTCCTAAAGGAGAAGTGACTTGTCTATGGTCATATAACTAGTAAGTGGCAAGAAAGTGAATCCAAACTCAGGTTCTCTGTTTCCAGAATCCAGTGTATGATTCTATTGAAACTTCTCAAATCCTAAGCTGTCAGAAAAACTTCTACCCTTGGGGCAGCTAGATGGCTCAATGACTGGAGAGCCAGGTCCAGAGAAGGGAGATCCTGGGTTCAAATATGGATTTAGATACTCCCTGTGTGACCCTGGGCAAGTCACTTAACCCCAACAACCAAGAGCCTTTGTTGCTCTTCTACGGAGGAACCAATAATTGGTGTTGATTCTAAGACAGAAGGTAAGAGTTTAAAAGAAAAAGGATGAAAGAAAACCTTTCACCCCTCTCATCCCAACCTGACTCCATCTTGGCAATACATCTTGTGATTCTGTAATTTTGCATGACCTCTTGAGAGAGTCTTTTTCTCCATGATATCCAATCCTGGTACCAGATACCCAGGCTCTCACTACTGTTGACCAATCAGAGCTAGCCCTGCCTGACGTGCCCCATGGTGAGCAAGTTAGCCAAAGCTGCTTTGAATGGGAAGACTGCTCCTTGTAAAGAAGAGCTGATACCCCTTTCCATTCCCCACCCCATACTTCCTAATCATCCTATTTCTGTCCTCTGGGGGAGAGCAGAGCAAAAAAAAAAATTCCCTTCGCCACAAAAATCCTAGCAAAAAGCCATTCATTCTTCTGTGGTCATACTGCATGCAGGAGGGTGATCACTACCAATTGGTCAAATTGAATTGGACATATGTGTAGAGGGTGTTGGCAAAAGTGGATGACTGTTAGAAGTCTTTCCTAAAAGAAGTCACGCTCGTGCTTTTGATTCTTGACATTCAAAGTCCAATGAACTTTGAGATTCATGTGATCTTAGGTACAAAAGATTCTTAGATCTTCAAGATTCAATTCTTTCAGTGTATTGACAGAGAAACTGAGACCCAGAGATGCTGGTTTGTTACACAAAGTCCCCAAACTAATATCTAGTAGCGCCAGAATTTCAGCCCTGTACTTCTAAGTTCAGACTCAGGGTTCTTTCTACTATACCACACTGCCTTATCAGGGAAACATAGATTAAGAGCTAGAAGATATCTTAGAGGTTGTCAAGCCCAAGCCCCCATTTTACAGATGATGTAACTGAGGCTTTTGTTATTGTTATTGTTCAGTCATTTTCAGTGGTGTCTTACTCTTCATGACCCCAACTAGGGTTTTCTCGGCAAAGATAGTGGAGTAGTTTGCCATTTCCTTCTCTAGCACATTTTACAGATGAGAAGATTGAGGCTAAAGAATGTTTAAAAATGTCCCCAGCATCATTGACCTAGAAAGTCATGGAATCAGGATTTGAACTCAAGTCTTCCTGATTTCAAGCCCAGCCCTCTATCCTCTATGATGACTCTAGAAACAAGAAAGCCATATTCGCTGTACAGAACATGCATTTATATGTAGGCTCATGTGTATTTTCAGATTAAAAATTCATTCTTCTCTAGGATCTGTTCATTATATTCAGAGTTCATGTGATAGCAGCTGATAAACAGTGCCAATTGAAAGGATTCATGGCTATAAAGATTTTAGAAGTAGTTGGGGGTAGGGATGGATTATATAGAGTGACGTATCATAAGAACACAATTATGGTACTTACGGTCTAGCAATATTGCACCATTAAACTAAGTCTCTCGAATAAAACCTTGAATGGGAGCCGTAATAAACCCCTTCTTCCTTCCCTCCCAAAGATCACCAGCCAGAGTTTATTGGCTTTCTTTTGCAAACACTAAAGCAGGAGGCCTTTCCTGACTGCTCTATGTCGGAGGCCTCCTGCCACATGCTATTTACCCTGTTGAGCCAAGCATCCTCCAGTGATGTGGGGCCAGGTCAGAGAGAGAGAAGAGAAGAGAAGAGAGAGAGAGAGAGAGAGAGAGAGAGAGAGAGAGAGAGAGAGAGAGAGAGAGAGAGAGAGTGAGAGAGGGAGGGAGGGAGGGAGGAAGTCAAAGACAGGGAGGGACATAATTTAGTCTCTGCAGAGCTCCCAGGATGAAGACATCCAGTCCTTGCTAAATGGAGAAGGAGAAAGATGAACCCACAGGGAATGTTGTCAAGTCTCAAAGACGAGGAATAAATAGTGAGCTCTTCCCCCGTCCTTTTAAAAGTGACATTTCAGCTTAGCAAGAAACCCTCTGTGACGGATGGTGCTGCTACTAGCTCAGGGCTTCACTGTGAGAGTGACAGAACTGCCCCCATCCAAATCCCTATTTTTGAGCATCCTGTGCCTGATCCCAGGAATAAGAGAGCAGGAGGAGACCTCTAAGGCCTTCCAGTCCAACCTTCTCATTTCTAATAGAGAGGAAATTAGCCACAGGAAACTGAGTGACTCTGCTTAAAGCCATCACCAAAGGCAGTAATGTCAGCACTTGAACCTGGGTCCCTGATTCCAAAGCCATCCAGACTTTCATTATATTGCACTGATGGACCAGGGGCTGCCTGGCTGGGAGGACCGCTATTGAGCCACCCCTGGGATCCGATTCTAGTTCTGCTATACTGGGCTCATCACACATCCTTTCTGGGCTTCAGCTCAACCTCTCTAGAAAATGAAGGGGCAGTTCTAAATTATTTCAGTGGTCCGTCCTCCTCCTTCCAGAGATAAAAGTTTAGGTTCTATGTCCCTAAAACATAACTTTCCTTTTGACTCTTTGGAACCCCATTTGGAGTTTTCTTAGCAAAGATACTAGAATACTTTGTCATTTCCTTCTCCTACTCATTTTACAGATGAGGAAACTGAGGCAAACTGATTTAAGTGACTTTCCCAGGGTCACACAGCTAGTAAGTATCTGAGAATGGATTTTAATTCAGGGTCTCCTGACTCAAGGCCCATTACTCTATCCACTGCACCACCTAGCTGCCTAGGTTCTATGTCTCTCAAATAGAATTCTATTGTTATTGTAAAGGAACCCCCTTACATGAAGGCAGATGTAGGAGACATATTGGAGAATTTACCTATAAATGAAACACAAAATGATAGACTACAGTGTCAAGGTCATCTACCTGAACTTTAAAAAGAAACCATTTAGTATGATTAACATTGTTGTTGCTGCTGTTGTAGGTCTGTGATAAGACCATTAAAAGAACTTTCTCAAAAAAAATTTTTTTAATAGATCCTCCTCTTCCCAAAGTCTATGAAATAAATATAAATCAAATTATCCCCATTTTGTAGATGAGGAAACTGAGTTAAGGAAAGTAGAAGTAGTTTGTCCAGATGTGTTTGTTTTTCAAGTCTCCTCCCTTCCATTCCAACCCTGTGAGGAAGGAGGTACGATTATTATTGCCCCTATTTTACAGATCAGGAATCTGAGACTTAACACTGATTCTGGAGTCCAGAGACTTGAGTTGAACTCCCACATTTGATGCCTACTCACTGTGTTACCTTAGTCAAGTCACTTACTCAGCCTCTTAGGGCTTCAATTTCTTCATGTATAAACTAAGGAGGACAGGACTATCTGGCCTTCGAGGCCCCTCCCAACTCTAGATCTGTGATGCTATCATCCTGGTGGCACATTTTCTATTGAGTATCAGGGCTACTATTTAAACTGGAGGAGCTGATATCTGAACCCAACATTGGGTTCATTGGTCCTAGACTGGGCTAAATCCCTGCACAAACTGAGCACTATCACCCATAACCTTAATCTTGGCCTCTAGGAGTTGGTGATGGATGCTTGTCAACTCTGGCTAGTTAAGTTTGCCTGGAACACTTTTGCAAAACACAGACCAAAGAATGCAAACTTCAAACCACCACATAAATGGACCGGAAAACACTTACATCCTACCCAGGTCAAGGTTAAGTGCATCATAGCAGAAGAGTGAGGGTAATTGTACATCTGAGGTGGAGAATGGAGAGAGTAGTCATTTCCAGAAAGAGGAAGCTGTCGACTCACTTCTGGTCAAGGAAGGAGATCAGGAAGTCTTCCTGGAAGAAGTGGGATTTTAGGGTGCTAGTTGAGTTATGGGAAGGAGTGTTTTTGTAGACCAAAGGCAGAAGTGCTGTTTGAGATAAGACTTGAGGGTTGCAGTAGGACAACTGGAAGAAGGATATAAAAGGGAACATCAGAAGGAATGAAGAATCATGGTAGTTGAAGGTGCCCACCCATAGGAAGGCTTGAACATTGAGTAAGGACTTGGAATCAGTCTGTAATGTAACAGGACCCAAAGGAGAAGACTGGCATGACCCTGAGAAACACAAAAATTGTTTCAGTGGTTTGGGAGGAATCTCTGTAAGTTTTATATAGCACAGATCTGATCCCAGGACACCTAGTCTGCCTGAAAACCCCCAGAATTTCTCATTGTAGAATTTCATGGTTGGAAGGGATACCAGAATCCATCCAGTCCATCCAGGATCTGAACAAGAACCTTCTCTGGCTTGGCAACATGTCTAATAAGATGCCAACTAGCCCATTCTTGAAGATCTATGAAGGAGAATCCATCAGTTCCCAAATCAGCCCTTTCTTCTTTCACATCGCCCTAATGGAGAGGAGGTTTCTTTTCCTCTTAACTTGAGTCTAAATCTACCTTTCTGTAACTTCCTCCTTTTTTTAAACCCTTACCTTCCATCTTAGATCAATACTGTGTATTGGTTCCAACACAGAAGAGTGATAGGGGCTAGGAAATGGGGGTAAAGTGAATTGCCCAGGATCACACAGCTAGGAAGTGTCTGAGGTCAGATGTTGAACCCAGGACCTCCCATCTCTGGACCTGGTTCTCAATCCACTGAGCCACCCAGCTGTCCCCATAACTTCCTCCTTGACTGTAATTCCTCTCTCAGTGGTTTCATGAAAGTATTAATGAGAAGCACAATTATGCTTATCTCCATTTTACAGGTGAGAAAACTGAATTTAAGAAATATTAAGTAAAGTATCAAGTAAATATTGAAGAATCTTTTTTTCTGCTTTTCATGATGGCCCATGGGATAGAGGGTACAATTACTAACAATATTTTACATATAAAGATTCTGAGAAGTAGTTTCATCTCTAGTGTCAGAGGCCCTGAACTCCCGCCTCCAAAGCTTACTACCTGTAACACCCTAGAAAAGTCACTTCGCCTCTTCCCTTTAGCCTCAAGCCTACTCATGGCTGCTTTCTCAACCTAGTATAAACCTACAGGGTCTTCATTTCAACTGGTCTGTGGGTTCCTGCTTCATAAGACAAATGCTTCAATGGAAGATCTTCCTAGTCACACAACCTGAACTCTGGAAGGGATTTTGGGGTCCTTGGTTCAACTTCTACTGAATAGGAATCCCCCTGGCCAATATTCTGGCCTGACAAGTGTCATTTATCCTCTGTTCAAAGACCTCCAAAGGAAGGGAAAGCCCCCTCCACCTCTGACAATTCCTTCCCTCTTTGGGCAGCTCAGCTTATATTATTATATCCTATTTGAGTGGAAATCTGCCCCCTCCTCTCTCCCCCTCCCCCATCATTTCTACCATCTGGGCCCCAGCAGAACAAATGCAGAAGTCGTAAGTCAGCATTTGCTTCTCTGTCTGTTCCACATAATAAACATCTTGCAAATAAGAAGTTAAGACCTTGGGTGTTGGGGCAGGGAGGCAGGGTTCATGAAAGTGGCCTTCAAGTACTTGGAAGGGTGTCATGGAAGAGCTCCACAACAGAGGGTAGAACGAGGAGCAATAACGCATCAAGTTGAAAGAGACAGATTTAGTCTTGATGTGGTTTAAAAAAAAAACAAAGACAAAAAAATCCAAACAAACAAAACAAAAAATGTTTTCCAACCATTAGAATTATCCAGAAGTAGAATGGGGTCCTTTGAGAGGTGGTGGTAATCCCTCTTTGTTTTCTTCAGGCAAATGTTTAGAAAACGTGCATGATTTTACTGGCAATTCTCTATAGGTAAGTTTCAGATTGGGCATCTAGGTGACATGGTTGATAGAGCACCATCCATGTAGTCAAGAGGACCTGAGTTCAAATCCAACCTCAGACATTTGTTAGCTGTGTGACCCTGGGCAAATCACTTAATCCTATTGGCCTCAGCTTGTTTCTCTGAAAAATGAACTGAAGAAGGAAATGGAAAACCACTTCAGTATCTTTGCCAAGGAAACCTCAAATGAAAAGTCAGACATTGAATGACAACAAACAGCTTGGGTTAAATAGCCACTTGCATGAAATAGCCACTCTGAAATCCCGTGATCCTATGATTCTGTGACAAGGTATGCTTAACTTCCTAGATTCTCAGAACTGAATAAGGAACCAGTGAGACCAAAGAGTTGAGAACCTGCCCAGACCAAACGAGAAGTCATCAAGTCTCCACTGAAAGTACTCAAGTGAACTACTTAAAGGCGTTCATGCCTCTTTTAGAACTTAAAATATTCATTAGCACTTTTGAGTCATCCTGTATTTAGCATGCTTTGCCCATCATAAGTGTTGTATAAATGAATGCTACTGTTATAACCGATGTAAAACTGTTGTTCTGCACTGGGCTGGGATCAGATCTTGCTGGTCTTTCTGTATCTTTCTTGAGAAGGATCCAACTCCAGATCTCCTCATGCTGAAGCTAACTTGATCACCACATTAGAGGAAAACACCAGTAAAGATTCTAGTTCTTGCTTAGAATAAAAACGTTTTTACAACTCGTTCCCAAACATTCCATCTATGATGTGCAGACCAAAATTAGAAAGATCTGAATTTTAAACATGTCTCAGGTATTTACTGGCTCTGTGGCCTTGGACAAATAACTTGCCCTCTCTGATCCTCCATTTTGCATGTAAAATGGGGGTGAGATAGCACCTACATCACCAATGTCAAAAAGAATTAATGTACACAAAGCATTTTTACACCTTAAAGTGAGTTTAAAATGCCAGCCACTATATTAAACCTACCAGCCTTAATCTATTTTTTAAAGACGACCCCCTCAAGCAAATTCTATAAAGAAATATGTTTATTTGGTTCCTTTTTTTGAAGAAAGGAGCAGGTTAGAATGGAAAGAGAAATGGATTTGGAGTCAGAAGAGCTGGTTTCAAATCCTACTCTTTTGACATACTATTATTTGACCTTAAGACAAACTAAGGTAGCCTGCACCTTAGTTTCCATATCTGGTGATGATTTGAGGCAGGTGGCTGAGGAGATGACGATTGCTAGCATTTATCACTGGAAGGGTTTGCAAAGTGTCATACAAATACTATTTCAATCTCTCCTCACAGCAGCCCTGGGAGGCAGGTGCTATCATCATCCTCATTTTGTAGATAAAGCGATCTTTAAAATAAGACACACGAAGTAACAGACTTCCATAATTCCTTTCAGATCCTTGACCTATGTGTGTCATCTTGACAACCCTTTCCCATCTTCCCTGCAAGGACACTGGGGGCAGCCTCTCTTCCTCCCCAGCCTGGCAGCCAGTGCTAAAGAAATCTCCATCTCAGTTTGCCACAGGAGCTCGCCAGTGTGCATGCAGCCTCCGACAGATGTGGGCTAACAGATGTTGTACAACCTCTTGTCTTTCTCCGCATCCTCTAAATCACTTCTGCCCCAACTCCTCTGTGCAAGAGTCTGAGCAGCCCTTAGAGCAGAGATAGATGCCTGTCTCTTGGGTGAGTCAGCTGTCCTCAGGCTAAGTACCATAATGTATAGGACAGCCCTTATCTCCTCAGTCAGGAGGAGGCTCTGCTCAGCATTAAGCTTCCTTCCACTCCCTCCTCCTTCTTCACACTCATTCCTTTTCGCTTTTTCTCCTCTTTTTTTCTTCAATCAAGTGGTGCCCCTGCACACATGCCCAGTGGAAATAAAAATTCCAGATGAGTACAGGTGGTTCTTTTCAAACAAATGGCTGACAACCAGCTAGTTCGAGGGAATCCATTCTTTATTCGTATTTCTTCAAGCGAGTTTGTGTATACAGGGCCTGAAAGCCTTCCACGATGGGACAAGAGGGAAGCAACTTGGTGACCTGGGCCCTTAAGGGCTTGCCGTCTGAATGTCCAAAAAAGAGGAGGTGAGACCAGTACACTGACATCTTTCCCGAGCAGGGATCTGACTGGTTCCAGGGTACCGTAGAATAAGGATTCCAGGATGGACAAGTTATTACAGATCATCCCTATTTCATAAGGGCTTGGTGCTGGGGACCAGCAACAGGGAAATGATTTGCCCAAGTCAATAAGTAATTGAACACAGCTGAACAGTAAAGCAAAGATTCAAACCCAAGCCTTTCAACTCCAAATCCAGGCTACACTGCGGATGTGTGGGGCCACCCTGGGTCAGGGAATATGGAACGGTTTGGTCCAATTTGGCCATGTGCCTCAAAGACGCATCCTGAGCAAGCATGGGCAGTATCAAGTCACAAGGAATTAATTAATTGCTTTTAAAAATGACAACAACGTCACAACACCTAGAAATCTATTATCCCTGAAAGTGCAGAAAGCCAGGCAACATATGCCCAGAAATACCATTTGGTCCAGCAGGTCTGTACACACATTAATAACTGAAGTTTGACCTGATATGATAGGGACTCTTTCAATTCTTCAAAGAGTAATTCCCGCTTACCTTTTTTCCTCTTTTCCCCTTCAGGTTCAACCCCTTTTATCACACTAAAGTGCCAATCAATATTGCGAGATAGATGTTACATCTTAGTTTTTTATAACATTACTCGTCCCAGAAGGGATACTGTATCTTTAAGGAAATGGACCCGATATCCTGTTTCTGAAGGATTAAAACACTTTAAAGAGACAGAAGAGGCTGTAAACCCCTATCATATTCTTATTCTCTCTTCATTATCTTGTCCAGTATCTATCCCTGCTGAGTAAATCTGGTTGTGTGTTTCTCCAAAGTGGTCATAAGAAGAAATTTATTTACTCCTCTTTGCACTGGAGGGGCATTACTGAGCTTCAAGGCTCTCCAAAGTAATAAAGATTTTGCAGTGTGTGCAAAAGGAACAGAAATTCAGAACTTCTTTCCCCCTCTGAGGTCGTTTGGCCATCCAAAAGGGGAGTCACTTCTCATTTTCTGACAGGGTTTATTTCCGTAAGATTTTCCAATTAGTAGGAAAAGGTCACACTAATGTTAGCGCTATACAAAAGAAAAGGATCAGGCTATGCAAATAGAGACATCCTTGAAAGGACAATATAAAAAATTGTATTTCCCTCTTTTCTTCATTTAAAAATGGGGCCCTTTCACCATCATGGCCCAGATCAGTAGCACCCCTTGGTTTTGTCTATCTTGCTTTTAATGGGAAAAGCCAACTGTCCCCATTTTCTGCTGCCGTGCCTTCAGATGAGGGCTGTCTGTTTGGAAATGGTGGTGGTTAGGAAGATAGGGGAATAATGCGGGGATGAAGGTGAAGCCTATGGCTGGGCCAGGAGCCTTGCTTACTTTTTTCATCACTAGAGAGCCCCCAGCCCAACTGAAGAGCCAGAGTGCCATTTCTAAGCTCTTCTCTGAATATTTCTCTGATACCAGCTTTCTCTTCCTTTTGTTCTCTGGCCGTGGAAAGGATGAGAACCTTTCACGATAATAGGTAAGGTCAAGAGTGGCATCAGGAAAGCCAGACTCCAGCTGTGCAGAGGACAAAAGCCAGTGATACCAATTAAAATGGAGTAAGTGGGCAGGTTCTCTTTGGGAATTGTTTTCTTAAATCATTTTGATATTTTTTTTTGGTGCTTCATATAAATGATTGAAGAATTTGATCCTTTAAATCAGCTAACCTGTCTTTTTTAATTGACAAAGAAAAGGAACTTAGAGCTCTTTTAGACCTTAGAGATCACCTAGTCCAGATGAGCCAATGGAAACTCAAGGAGGGAAATGACTTGTGCAAGGTCATACTGGCAGGGACTGGATATAGTATTAAAGCATGGGGACACCTCAGAACTATTTTGGATCAAAAGTAGGATGACTAGGAGCAATTCACGAAGTTGGAAGCAGTGAATATTTCTAGAGTGAAAATGTATAATCCAAACCATGATCTGAAAGAGTAGTCAAAGTGCTTGGTTGGGGTGAAACCAAAGAGGTTCCTAGGTGAAGACCTTTAACATTTGAGGTAGGAGTTGTGAAACAGAGATGCTAAGCTTGAGGTAGGCCTAGTCATCCTAAGGAGAGGGAACATAGAGTTGGATGCTGGCTGATGGCAGTTTGCCTCATGCAACCCCTTCCTTATGGATCACATCTTTGATGGTGGTGAAGAGCCAGCCACATTCCCTGGCTTTCCTCTCAGCTGTATCTACTCCCTTGGACTCAAGCATAAATCTGTAGGACTATTTTCAAAGAACAGGAGGAAAGTGGAAGAGAGCCTGCCTTGAAAATGGACTGGCTTTTTCCATAGAAAACCAGCTGTTGTGAATGTTTCACAGATATCCTAGGATCTTTTCCCCGCTTTTCCACATTTGCTTAAAAAGAAGCCCAGCTGGCAGAAAATGATGTGGCCAATCAATGAAAACTTGCCAAATACCTGTCCATTCTCTCTATCTGGTGCATTGCTCTCACCCCCATGGTAGGATAGTTTTCTTTTCTCATAAACACAAAAATCCAGATGGAACTCAATGTGCTTGTTGTTCCAACACAGCCAGGACCTATTTCTGCCTCTGCCCACTGCAAGCATATCAGCAACACTGCTCATGTTGGGAGCTGAGGGGAGATGAGGTGGAGAGGGTTTTCCATATCCCATAAGGAGAGTCAAAATTAGATGTCATCTATTGAATTAAGAGGATTTAGGCCAACTTCAATCAGAATATCTTTCCATCATTCAGGTAGAAACATACCTGATCTGTTAGATTGGAAGCTCTTTGAGGGCAGGGACTATCTTTGGCTTCTTTTTGTATTTCTTGCACTTGATATAGTTCCTAGCACTTGATAAACTCTGATTGATTGACTGATATTCAATCAGTTCTCCATTCAGGTTGATTATTTTTCCTCAATATATTTTCTATCTCCCTATTCATAACACAACCACTGGGGTTCAAACTCTTAGCACCTCTGGCCTCAACTATTTTTTTTCTCTTTTTTGTATTCTCATACAAAACACACTTCCATACTGGTTATTGTTGTAAGAAAAGATTCATATAGAAACAAAGCCTCAAAATAAAACTGTAAATATATTGCTGTGAAAGACAGTATGCTTTGATCCACATCCATCCAACTCCCACAGTTCTTTCTGTGGAGGTAGAGAGCATTCCCCATCAAAAGTCCTTCAGAATTATCCCAGAATTATGACATTGTTTAGAGTAGCCAAGTTTTCACAGTTGGACACTGTACAATATGGCCACTACTATGTGCAATGTTCTCCTGGTTCTGCTCATTTCACTCTACATCAGTTCCTATAGGTCTTTCCAACTTTTTCTGCAATCATCTGCTTCTCATTTCTTACAGCACAATCATATTCCATCACCAGCATGTACCACCATTTGTTCAGCCATTCCCCAATTGATGGACATCCCCTCCATTTCCAGTTCTTTGCTACTACAAAAAAGAGCTATGATAAATATTTATGTACAAGTAGGTCCTTTCCTCTTTTTTATTATTTCTTTAGGAAACAGGCCCAGTAGTGGAATTACAGGATCAAAGGATATTCTAGCCTCAACTATTGCAATAGCCACCAAAGTTGTCTCCCTCTACCCAATCTCTGCCCTCTCTAATCCATTCTCCACTCAAGTTGCCTAATCAACAAAGAAAGAGAGAGAGAGAGAGAGAGAGAGAGAGAGAGAGAGAGAGAAAGAGAGAAAGAAAGAGAGAAAGAAAGAAAGAAAGAAAGAAAGAAAGAAAGAAAGAAAGAAAGAAAGAAAGAAAGAAAGAAAGAAAGAAAGAAAGAAAGAAAGAAAGAAAGAAAGAAAGAAAGAAAGAAAGAAAGAAAGAAAGAAAGAAAGAAAGAAAGAAAGAAAGAAAGAAAGAAAGAAAGAAAGAAAGAAAGAAAGAGAGGGAGAGAGGGAGAGAGGGAGAGAAGGAGAGAAGTAGGGAGGGAGAGAAGGAGGGAGAGAGGGAATTGGGAAATATTTAACCAAATAAAAATACAATAAAACTTAAATAACATCCCATTTCAAAACTAAGTCAACATAGAGGTCCTTATGTGCAGAGGAGAGGTCCTATTTCTTTTTGAGAGTTTCACATCACTGCTATGGGGGATATATTTACTCAGATGTAGGTTAGATTAGAAATTGACTGAGGTCTCTTTCATCTGGTAGATTCTGTGATTCTATGATAAAGGGCTCAGGGTACATGAAAGAATATAGTAGGAAACAAGACTAAAAAGTTGGTTACTATTCAATTATACAAAAGTAGGTTGGAGTGAGCCCTGAATGCCAAAATAAGGAGTTTCTCTTTTTGTCCTTATTGTTGTTTTCCCCCAGAGGTGACAAGGAGCCATTGGAGGTTTTTGATCCAGATAGCAGCATGCCAAAACCTGGGGAGGGATTCTTGTGGTTAATCTGTAAGTGTGGGAAGGATGTATTGAAGAACTGGGAAATTTTAACAAGAGATGTCAATTTTAGAGGACGATTGCAACCTCTAGACCAAAGAAACGAAGGGCCTGACTTGACCAGTCCTCCAGAAAATACCATAGAATTATTGAATGGAAATACTGTTTGAGCAAACCTGAAGGATGCTGTGGATCTGTTGAGTTTGGATACCTTCTGTGGTTAGAAAGGGAGTAGAGGGAAGAGTGGGAGGCTCTGATGGAGGGACCAATGAGCAAAGATTTCCTTTTGCAAAGGTTAGATAGCTGACATCAAGCCAAGCACCAGATTCATTTTGCTGAGCAGGCATATCTCTCCCATTTGCTCAGGGAGTTGCACCCCAGTTGCTTTCTATGTCACTACACCCGACCTATTAAAGGGAATTCAAAGTCAATGAAACATTTTAAGACTTTTTAGACATTGCCAAAGGCAGGCAAGTCTAACATCCTGTTTGTAGCAGGCAGAAACCAGGTGATAAATAATCCAATAGAGACATAATCCAGCTGACATTTTAAAGATTATTGATCAAAAAGCAAAGATTTACTTGCCTCAATAGCCTTTACAAGATTGTTTTCAATTGTTACTCGAAGGTAATTGGCATATCCCTGGCAAGGAAACTCTTGGCTTCTGGGGCTAAAGAAAATAATGATACAGGGGATAACTAGGTGGTTTAGTGGATCATGAGCACGTCTGAAGGTTCTGGATTCAAATCTGGTATCAGACACTTCCTAGCCTTGTGACCCCTGGGCAAGTCCCTTAACCCACATTTCCTAACCCTTACTTCTCTTCTGCCTTGCAACCAATATACAGTGTTCATATTTTTAAACCCTTACCTTATATCTTAGAATCTTTGTTCCCTGTACCTTAGAACTTGGGCAGTTTACCAAGTAGCCCAAAGCACTAGACTTTCCACAAGGATACAAACAATAAAGGAGAAAATAACAAACCCAGAGAAATATATGTCCCATGTGATCTGTACCATTCTGCTACATAGAGGTCTAACTTTCATCTCTTGCTCTCCCATCTTCCCAAACACTTAGCTGTACAGCTACAGTAGAAGGGCCAGTTTCGGGAAAAATTAAGCCAGAGGCCTGGCTTCTTTCTGCCTCTCTGTTCCCTATGAGCAGCCTGTAGATGGGAGAGAGACACCCAAGGGCTTCACGTCTCACAAAGCAACTTCCCATCTCCCTGAATACCCTAACCTAATTTCAGCAGTAACAGATAATTCAAAAGAAAGCCTAAAATTCTAGCATAAAAGTAAAAAAGTCAGAGGGAAACCCCTGACTTTTTTCAGATGATCCATTACTATCAACTTAGTTGTGGGAGAAAAAGTAGATTTATTGTGACTCTCACATTGCTTATGATAGGGAATGAGGGACTCAGTGAATGAGAGCATAGTCATAACCTCTGCAAATTACAGGTGGGCATTTTAGGGGTGCCATTTTGAGGATAAAGATCTAGTCCAGGTGGAAGTAAAGCTCCTAGTAAAGAACAGCAGCAACAAATAATGGAATTGTTAGAGAATTTTCCTGGGGAACATCTGAGATATTTTGAAAATGTCAGAATCAACCAGGGTCTGCCCATGGGAAAGAGAGTTCCTCTCTTACCCTAGCTATTGCCCAATAGACCAAATATTCTTAGTAAGGAAACATTAGGATGTAGACCCAAATGATACAGCAATAGCAAAGAGCATAATACTAAGCGAAAAACTATACTCTGTATTGACCCCTGGAAAATAAGTTTTGCCTCCTCATTCAGCTTCAGAAAACATAGTTCACACCTCCCCAGGGTGCTCTTTTTAACCCCTTACCTTCCATCTTAAAATCAATACTGTGTATTATATCCAAAGAAGTAGAGCAGTAAGGGCTAAACAATGGGTGTTAAATGACTTGCCCAGGGTCATCCAAGTATCTGAGGCCAGATTTGAACCCAGGACCACTATCCCTAGGCGTGGCTTTCAATCCACTGAGCTACCTATCTGTCCCACCTCTGTATACTTATTATGTAATAATAGACTATAAACTCCATGAGGTCAGGAATCTTGTCTTTTTTAGACATATTATCTCTCCTAGTACTGACTGAAGAGCTTTGTATGCAGTAAGTATCTAATACATACTTAGTGAATTAAACTGAACTTGAATTAAATTTGCCATGTCTTCGAATTAGAGTATAAGCTCCATGAGGGCAGGGACTAGGTCTCATCTAAACTGTCTGTCTTTCTCATCATTTAGCACAGTGTTCATCAAACACTCGTGCTTCAGTACTGTATGTCAGTATCTCCTCCATTGATAAAGATCCCAAACCCTTTTCCATTTAGCATATGGTTTTTAAGAATCTCTATGGCTGAAAAATACACTGGAGACCAAGGCAGTGATAAGCCTCAAGGAAACATCTCTAGACTAAGTGGGTACTTAACGAGCACTATAAATGAATACAACTGTAGATCCTTCCAGCTCTAAGTCTTCACTTTGTGTAAATAATCTTATGACTCTATGATTAAGGAGGAGAATACACTTAGCTAGACTGATCCTCAGCAGACAGACATGGCAGTCCACCCTTGGGCCCATCCTTCTGCTTTCTTAGACTTGCCCAAGCCATCACTCTACTTCAGTAGCCTTCAAGAAAGCTCAATCACCTCCAAGCTACACTGAGGCATCAAAGAAAGACTTTAGTAGAGCAGATATCTATGCAGTTGGCATTTCATCAGTGCTCACTGGCTTGTTAAATAGATGGGGAGGGGGGAGCTTCTGTGTTTTTTTACTGGGAGAAAAGCCCATTTAAGAGTCACATCTAAGATTCCTCAACAGACAGGATGATATTGCTGCTACCTTTGACACTTCCCCCAACCTCCCTGCAAAGTATACTAGAGGCTCCCAGACTGAAGCCTGGGAGGGAGGGGCAGCCATTAGATCAAGGCGCCCCCTCCCCACCTCCTCCCTGCACTGACCTCCTAGGAGCTGCCCATCCACTAAGTGTTGCACTTGGCTGGAGTTCCCCATAGTCATTTGGTTAATGGGATGAACAGACATTTTAGTGACAGACTAGCCTTCCATGGTGCAGCCCATCAAAACTAATCAGTTGGCCGTTTTCCATTTCTCAACAACTGACAGCTTCACAAGGAGGGTTAGTGGATGGTAACTTTTTAAATTGAAGAACTTGCTAAATAATGGTGATTGGAACTTGGCATGATTCTTTTCAATTCAAAGGAAGGGAGAATAGAAAGAGGATCCATCCTGCTTTTTGGCCCAAAGAGCTAATCTTGTTAGTAACTGACTGATTATTAAAAGGTTCTCCCGAAGACCCCTGAGAAAAGCAATCATCTCCAAATTGTAGCTCATCTCTTCTCCATAAAGAGAAAGTATAGAGTTAGAGTGGAAGGAAGGTCTATTTTTTCTCCCACACCTTGAGAAGAACACTGATAAATGAGAGGACCTTAAGAAGAGGGCAATCAGGGCAGTGAAGGGTCTTGAATCCATATAATATGAGGAGAGCGAATTAAGGAACCAAGAAGGCAGAAGAGAAAACTAGAGATATTTAGAATGACTCTTTTCAAGTAGTTGAAACCTTGTCTTGTGGAAGAAGAGTTAGCCTTGCTCTGATTGTTCCCATAGAGCAGGACCAGGAGAAATGGTTGGAAGGAAAATTTAGTCTCAGTTTCAGAAACACTTTCTAATAATTAGAGCTGTTGAAAAGTAGAATGGGCTGATTTGGGAAACAGTAGGTAGCCTCTCATCGGAGGTCCTCAAACAGAGCCTGTTTATGCCATTGTGGGGATTACTTTGTGGGTAGGGGTTTGACTACTTGGCTGCTGATGGCTGGACGATTCTCCACTTAGATCCTTGTCCAATGCTAGTCATATGTAGACCCTTGTAAGGGATTCTGGGTCCTCAAATGTTGTGCCAGTAGGTTAAACCCTACCAGCTATGATCCTGAAGACAGAATCCATCTGTCAGTCCAATGAAATGTGGAAGAGTCTCGACTCCAAAAGACTCACTACAGAGGATGAATATTCTGACTATAACAATTCAAAATACCAGCTTCTCTGATGGGGAGGGATTGCTACCCAGGTCAGTGAAGGGAATGAGCACCCAAGGAAATAAATCAAGGATCTCTTAAAATATTGAAGAAGATAAGATTTAGGAGAATGTGGCTGCTATCTTCAAGTATTCCGTAGAACAGCTGTATAGTAGAGGGTCAGATTGTTTCCCCTTGGCCCCACAAGACAGAATGAGGAACACCAGATGGGAGTTGCCAGAGAGAAATTTCAATGAGAAAAAAAGAGGAAAAGTAGACCATCCAAATAGAATGGGTTGCCTTGGTAGTGAGCTTCACTTGTTAGAAGTCTTCAAGCTGAGGTCAGGTGACCACTTTTTGATGATGAATGTTCCCTTGATCACGTCTAGATTGGCTGTTAAATAACCAATTAAGTGACTATAAGACATTATGAGGCTCTGCCTTTGTATGATAAAAAAAAAAGGCACTAAGGGGTTCTTCATGGAAGGGCACAGCTTAAACTTACAAAAAGAAGCCGCATGCATCAGCCTTAGCTTGGTTAGGAATTGCAGAAGCATGATCTGAGCAATATGTTTACTTTGAGAGGCAGTGTGGCTTTAAAGATAGAAATCTGAGGCAGCTAGATATCGTAGTTGATAGAACACTGGACTTGGAGTCAGAAAAACCTGAGTTCAAATCCAGTCTCAGACAGTTACTCGTTTTGTGTGACCTTGAGCAAGTCACTTAACTTTTGTCTGTCTGTTTCTTCATCTGTAAAATAGGGATAGTAATTGTAATTACCTCCCAGATTTAGTATAGGAAAAAAGAAATTATATTTGCAAATTACTTTGTAAACCTTACAATAGATAGAAAATCTAGCTGCTCTCATTATTATTATGATTATCTGATCTCATAGTCAGGAAGACCTGTGTTCAAAGCCTGCCTCTAAAATTCACCTATTGTGTGAATAAGAAAAACAGTTGCTGATTTAAATGGATAGAGGGAATTTTCTCATCAAAAGTTCCTGAGAATGAAATCACAGGAGTTTCCCTACCCACTTGCTACCCTCCAATGCTATGAGGAACTTCTATTTTGTCAGTGTGTGCTCTTTCTCCTCCAATAGATATTTTGGTCCCTCTACTCCATCAATAGACTGTGTGAGATGCTGTATCTAAAACATTCTGCACCTTGTATAAAAATATGCAATTGTGCCTAGGTAGCACAGTAGACAGAGTCCCAGGCCTAGAGTTGGGAGGACTTAGATTGAAGTCTGGCCTTCCTACCTGTGTGACCCTGGGCAAGTCACTTGACTCCAGTTGCCTCCCCCTTGCCACTCGTCTGTCTTAGAATTAATACTAAAACCAAATATAAGGGTTTTAAAAAATATGCCATTTCTGTTAGCCAGCTTTCTGTTGATGAAGCTCTTTCCTTTTAAAGCTGCCTCCAATATGTCACACATTGTTCTAGCCACTGAAGATAAAAAGACCAACTACCAAAAATCTGTAATTCCATTGGAGAAGAAGAGACCAACATGTGCCCAAACAGATATATATATATATATATACATATATATATATGATGTATAACTTGTATGTGATTAGCAAACAGATATGTATTAACATTAATTATATTTTCATATAACAATATATAATTAATAATAATAAATTAATATAAATAGATGGCATCTCTTCCATCTTAATGCCTTCTCTTATGAAAAATAATTAAAAAGTAGCTAGCTTACATTTATTCTCATTCAATTCTCACTACAACCCTGAGGTGGGTGCTTTTGTTATCCCCATTTTATGGATGAGGAAACTGAGACAGAGTTTAAATGACTTGCCCATGGTCATACAACTACTGGGTCCAGATTTGAATTCAGGCCTTCCTGACTCTGATTCCATCCTTCTAATCACCGTACCAGTTTTTCCAGAGGTAGGCTGCTCTTCAGAGGGCAGACACATTGCAATCCATTGCTGAACTATACTCAAACCCATTTCTAGCTTTGAGGGACCCTCTGAGAGCCAAGCGTCCAAGGAGAAATTGAGAAAAAGAATAAGAGCTTTGTGGGGGAAAAAAATCTATCTATTTCTCATCTGGCTTCTTCACTCTCTATAGAATCCCAGCATTCTTTATGGAAGAGAGACAAAGTACAAATTGGGAAGAACTACAGTTCTTGGAGGTCTTTAAAGAACCTTTTAATCAGCCAGTCACTAACAAGATTAGCTTTGGGGACAAAAAGCAGACTCTTTAAAAAGAGTCATGCCAAGTTCTAACTGCTATTATTTAGCAAGTTCTTCCATTTAAAAAGTTAACAGCCGCTATCTGTCCTCAGAAAGCCTTCCCAGGCCAGCGGATCTTGCCAGAGCTAGCAATCGCCAGCCTTCAATGAAGCATTGATGGGGGGCTTTATCAGAAGGCCAAGAATTACCTAGTAACAATGCTGCCTTACATTCCATCAATTAACAAGCAGTCACAGTATTAAGGACTGAGTAGGAAACAGTCCTTGCACTCAGGGAATTTACATTCAAGCCAGGCAGCACCAAGGAGGGCAAAGAGCCCTGCAGAAGGAGTCCAAAGACTCAAGTGCTGGACATTTGGCCTGAGGCAACTCTGTATCCCAACCTCTGGGATACCATGGTATAATGGGAAGGAAGAAACTTCCTTGGAAACCTAAAACACTAAGAAAATGAAAATGATTGAATTACCGAGGAGGTACAGGAGTGGAAGAATACAAATCTGGAGGCTAGAAAGAGATCTAGCTTAAAATCCTTCTTGCCCCATTTACTTGCTTTGTGCCCACAGGCAAGCTGTTCAACTTGTCAGAGCTTAGATTCCTCATCTGTAAAATGGGCTAATAATTCTTGGATCATTGTGAGGAAAGCTCTTTGCAAAGCCTTAAAGAGCTAAATAAATGAGACAAGTTGGCACAATACATAGAGAGTACCCCTTTGTGTCAGAGAAAAAGAAAAAAAAAACATGAGTTCAAATCCTGATGATGACAAATTCTGGCTGTGTGATCCTGAAACTTTGAATAGTGTGTACCAATACTCTAGGCATTTGGCTAAAACTTTAATCTCCAAGAAAAGGGGAGAGGAAGAAGGTTAAGGAGAGTGAAATGGAAGGGGAGAGAGACAGAGACCAAGAAAGAGAGAAAGTGAGAGAGGAAAATGTAGAGATAGAGAAGGGGAAAAAAGAGAGAGAAAGGAGAGAGAAATGTAAAGACAGAAAGAGAGAGACAGAAAAAGGGAAGGAGAGGGAGAGAGAGAGAAAGGGAGACTGAAAGGAGGAAAAAGAAAGGGAGTGAGAGAGAGAAATGGAAAGAGAAAAAGGAAACAAAGAAAGGGAGACAAAGGAGGGAGAAATGGAAAGACTGAAAGAAAGAGAGAGAGAAATGAATAGACAGAGAGATGAAGAGAGAAACAGATACAAAGAGACAGAGAAATGGAAAGAGAGAGAGATAGACAAGACAGGGGAGAGAGAGAGAGAGAGAGAGAGAGAGAGAGAGAGAGAGAGAGAGAGAGAGAGAGAGAGAGAGAGAGAGAGAGAGAGAGAGAGGAGAGTCCATTTCCCAACACTGTGATGATTTATTTCATGCCTTTGGATATTTAAGTAGTCTACATTATACAACAAGCATCTGCAATGTTTATTTTCTCTTGCTTTAATGTGTAGGACCTATCACAACTCCATGCACACCCCAGGCACTCAATAAATGTGATTTATGGAAGATGTAAATAAATCAGAACCAAGATAACTCTTGAGCTCATTAGCTTGTGTGTCCATCAGTCAGTCCCCTACCCTCTAACCAAATCGACAAAAAAAAGAAAGAAAAATACTTGCTAGCTTAAAAAGGAGGAAAAAAAGCAAAAATCATAAATGGGGGATGCATTAGGCTAAGGTAGGAAGCAGGATGGCCTGGAAAAGAGTCTTCTGGAGTAGAAATCTATGATGAGGGGCTGAGTGCTCAGCACTACCATCTATACCTGCTGTGTGACATTGAACCAACTACTTAACCTCTCTGGGCAGCTGCTCCTTCATTTTGCTAGGCTTCTGCAAATGGGAATGAGATCTATCTCTTTCCTGCTGATGAGAATACTCTGAAGTTGATCGCATTGCCCTACACTTCTGGGCTTCTGTGATATACAGAGGGCTTCCCTGCTGAGGAACTAACCAGCCACCTTTCCCCTGGCCCACACCTGGGCATCATCATTATATCCTCTTCCCCAAGCACTGCAGGGGCTCATCAAGGCTCATGGTCTTGTTGGGAGGAACAAATGAAATACTATATATGCAAAGTGTTTTGCAAACCTGGAAACATTATATAAATGTTAGCTATTATCATTGCTGTTAAACCCCAGCCCCATCCTCAGGTCCTGGTAGAAAAATAGAAGGAAGCAGAATTGCCAAATGGCCTTATGAAGGATCGATCCCCCAAGTCCACTGGCATGGCTTAGCCATTGGTCTCCAGAATGGTTCTGTTTGGTTTCCATCTAGGTGACAATAATGAACATAGCGGGCAGCCCTCTCCCCACCCTGGTTGAATAAAAGGGATGGGGAGAGGAAAACTGGATGAAGAAAAGCAACTCAAAGAATGAGTCTAGGAGATAGGAAAGGAAGGGTCTTGGTTATATTCTTTCTAAAGAGTAATTTGGTTATTAAATCCTTTCCTGAAGGCCCTCTGAGAAAAGGTGTGAATGTAGGCTAAAAAGCTGTGTTCTAGTGGAAAGAACACTGGGAAAGGGCTTGAAAAAAGTACCTGAGTACTAAATGAAGTACTAGAATACTGACTCTACTCTTGCTAGCTTTGTGACCCTTGGTAAGTCACTTCCCTTAATTGTATCTTCTCTAAAAGAAGGCAGCGCAATGAGACAGTCTCTATGATTCCTTTCAGCTCATAAATCTATGCTGGAAAATCTCTGAACTTTCCCTCAAGTATTCATTGAACCCTGGGTCTAACCCTCTGAGTCTCTTTGTTCAGATCTTGAACATCTTTTCACTTTACTATCAGGATGATCAGAATAGAGAGAGGGCTAAATATATGCCTTCATCTCCATCATCATCATCCTTTTCATCAATATCATATTTATATAATATTTGTTTTTATCTTTTCTCATATAGCATAAGAATGTCAGCTGAGAGAGACCCTGGAAATCAACCCCTTTCTTTCATATAGATAAGGAAACCAAGGTCCAGAGAAAGGAATCTTGTTCTAAGTTATACAGGTAATAGATGGCAGCACTCAAATTCAAGGGTTTTTTTCCAAGTCTTTTCCCCATGATTAGTTCTATGAAACAAGAGAGTGTTATATAAAAAAAATACCTTAAACCATCAACAATTAATAGGTTCAGATTTGAATCTGGCTCCTCTGACTCCAGAATCAGTACTTTTCCCACACACACCCTGCTACCTCTACTGCAGAGCACATTAATCATTTATTCTGTAAGAAATCCTAGTTGCAAAATTCCTCCAAACTAATTCTCTCCCAGTAACTCTTATCAGTTTTTTTTGCATGACATTCTTTTAAAAATGCTATCTGATAAGTGTTGTCTCCACTTTCCTCTGAGGCTCTCCTCCCAGACTAATCTTCCTAATTGCAGAAATCAGTTTCCTTTCTCTCCTCCAGATCTTAAATTTCCAGCGATACTTTACAGACGATGAGTGAAAATTGACATCCTTTGCTCATCATTCAAGGCTCTTCACAATCTAACAGTCTGCTACCTTTCCAACTTTATCTTTCTCCGTAAATCATGCACCCCAGGCAAACCAAACTACCTTTTTGTTCCCTTCCTGTCCTGTGCTTGTGGTTGTGCCATATATGCCTAGCCTGTCCTCTCTCCCCTTCTTCAGCTGGTCAGTTGCTTTCTAGCCATCAAAGATCAGCAGTAAGGTCAACTCCTCCAGGGAGTCTTCCCTGGTCCTTACTGCCTGCCTTTCACCTAGAGCTCCCTTTGCTGATCACTGTGCACTTCTCTGGGGCAGGATTACATACCGTTATACAGTAGGCCTGTATGTTTCTGTTTGTGGGTTTTCTATCTTCTACGTGCCTGTGAGTAACACAGGAGAACAGAGAATGCCTCAGCTGACCTCCCCCAGCATGAGAGAGCTCTACCTGCCTACAGTAGGCACCTGATAAATGTTGGTGGAATTTTAATACGAAGCATAAAAAATCTATTACAGTGGGAGACGTCAAGCAGATATTCAATTCATTAATAATAATAGGTAGCATTTATTGAACACTTGAAGGCTCACAAAGTGCTATGCAAATATTTCATTTGATCTTTGCAGCAACCCTGGGAGGTAGGTGCTATTATTATCCTCGTTTTACAGATGAAGGGATCTATGGGATAGCCACACAGCTGGTACAGGTCTGAGGAAGATTCGAACTCAGGTTTTCTTGACTCCTAGTCTAGCCCTCCATTTATTAAGTGAGAGGCAGCAGGGTGTTTTGAATGGAGAGCTAACCTCCAAGTCAGGAAGACCTTGGTTCAAATCCTAACTTGATTACATACTATCTGTGTGACCCAGATCTAGTTACTTAACCGCATGGTGGTCTTTCCCAGAAGGCACTGACCTCCATAGACTGAATGAGTTTCTTTATCCATAGATTTCCCTATATCAATGAAACCAAAGTTCTCATCCTTAGCCCTTCAGTTCAAAAGGTACCAAGAATATAAGGGCAAATAGTAAACCGGCTGCACCCTTAAGGGGCTTACATTCTATTGGGGGATCCTTTTTTTTTTAATTTGGTCAATTTTTGTCATGTTTGACTCTTTGTGACCTCATTTAGGATTTTCTTATTATTTCTTAATTTTTTTCTTTTTTCATTCCAATATTAATTTTACACATAAGTTTTCCAAAGAGACATGATTCGTGTTGTCTTCCTCTCCTCTTCCCTCCCCACTCTCAGCACTGACAAGCAGTTCTACTGAGTTATATACATGTATTATCGCTCAAGACTTATTTCCATATTACTCATTTTTGTAAGAGAAAAATCTTAAAAAACCAAAACCCATTTGGGATTTGATTCATAGCAAAGATGGCAGAAATAGTTTGTCATTTCCATTTCCAGCTCATTTTTCAGATGAGGAAGCCAAGGCAAACAGGGTTAAGTGACTTGCCCAGAGTCATACATTCAGCTGGTAAGTATCTGAGGTCAGATTTGAACCTGGGAAGAGCAGACTTTCTGACTCCAGATCTGGTACTTATATTAATGTAGAAATATCCTAAACTTTGAAGATGACTTTAAGGTTTGGCCCATCAATCACTAAGCCCCTTGTCCTTCACTTTGTTCCCATTTTTCCTTTTTCTTTAAAGTTGATTTTAAGCTCCAAGTTCCTTTTTATTTGAAAAAAAATGTTTTTAACTGCCATGCAGCCAGTTGTAATCAAATTATGTGTATTTCTCCCCACTAGGCCTGAACTGTAGCAGCCAGAATGACATAGTTCGGCCTGGGCCTACTCCTAATTCAATTAATTACAACCCTCATGTCTCAGATTGGGAAAGAGATCCATTAATCTTGTCATCACTTGGTACACATCCTAGCCATGGCTGCTGGCTCATCTCCCCCAACCTATTGTCTCTGTGGTAGGATTGTATTTTGCCTCCTTGTTTTCAGACACTCACTGCAATGATTCCCTACTAATTCTCAGCAGTTAGCTCATAGAATATTGGAACTGGAACTCAAATCTGAGAGATCGTCTAGTCTAACTTCTTTGAATCACAGAAAAGGAAACTGAGGCCAGGGAGAGGAGAAGGATTGACCAGGGTCACAGACCTGGTAGACAAAATCAATCTCAAATGAAAGACGTCACATAGATTCCATTCCTCCTTCTGGAAGCACTTGGAAGTTGGGCATTAAGTCAGAAAAAAACAAATGCTCCCAGTGTTTCCAATTTAATACACTGCTGTGGGATGGAGATCTTGTCAATGTTAATCAACTAAGCAGGTAACATTTAGGCACAGGGTGGGGAGGGCAGCCTAGTATGCACAAGGGAAGGATCTAGGACAGCTCCAAGGGAATCATGATGAGAAAGACTCTTCTAAGACTGCCATGGAAGGCAAAGCCAGAGTCCAAATGCAGATTGAAACATGCCATTCTCCACTTTCTTTTCTATAAGAATATTTCTCTACTGTATGCAATATATGTCTTGTTTTACAATGTGGGCAATATGGTGATATGTATTATATGATAATATATATACAAACCACATGATTTTCCCTGCTCTCTTGAGGAGAGGAGAAGGATAGGAAGGAGAGAGCACAGATTACAAAATGTCAGAAAATGAAGATTGAAAATTGTGTCAACATGTAATCTGGAAAAAAATTTAATTAAATAAAATTAAAAGCAAGTCATCTGGACCAGGAAAACACTGTGGAAATGATGCCCGGCTGAGGCCTCACTGCATGGCCCCTGGAACTTCAAAATGCAATTAAAAAGGAGAAAATATAGAAGGGAAAAAAGCCTATATATACTCTCCCCAGATTTCATAGCATCATGAATTAAAAATGACTCCCCCAAACACCAGCTGCCATAAATTAGCACTAGTTGCTAATTATTAGGGACAAAGCAATTTCATTAGTTAAGGTTTATGAAGATGAATGTAGAAGACAGACCCATCCTAGGGCATCATCTCTCCTTTATTAACACAGTGGAAAGTTCACGCCAGATTCATGCCTTATGAAAGGGATCTTGGCACGCAGGGCACTGGGGGCTCATCGGCTCCATGGGGTCTACTGCTAGAAGGGACCTCAGAGATCATCTAGTCCAACCCCCTCATTTTATAGACCCAGAGAGGTTAAGTGATTTGCCCAGGGTAGCTCATATAGCAAGTAGCTGAGCCAGGATTTGGGTTGAGGGTAGATGGAGGGGGAGGGCGTCTGGGCAGAAAAGTTGTATCTTCTCTTTCTGAATTGTTCTCCTGGAGAAATGTGTCCTGGCACTACTAGGAACAAGCATCAGTCTGACTGAGACAGTGCAGAGGTCACTGGAGAGTACAGTGGAGGTGAGAGAGAGCTGCTGACCCGAGAGTATCTGCTGGATTCTGGAGAGGTGACAAGCACAAAGGAAGCAGTGATGGGCTGGTATGCAATGCCCAGAGTATAGATGCAGAGCAGGTGCTGGTGTGGAATATGGGAATCAGAGTGTATTACTAAGTTTCCAGCCTCTTGCATGGGTCAGTAGCGTGATAATTGGCAGAAGTTGAAAGGTTGGTAGCCACAGTTATTCAGTTGTGTCCAACTCTGTGATTCCATAGATCTTAGCTATCCAGGGGGGTTTTTTGGCAAGGATATTGGAGTGGTTTGCCATTTCCTTTTTCCTGTGGATCCAGTGGATCCTTTTGTTGGGCAATCAGAGGTTAAGTGACTTGTCCAGGGTCACACAGCTAGGACATGTCTGAGGTTAGATTTGAACTCATGTTTCTCTGACTCCAGGCCAAGAACTCAGTCCAATTAGTCATTTAGCTACCTCCTAGGTATAGAGAATTTAAGTAATTTGCCCAAAGTCACACAGCTAGGAAGTGTCTGCGGCTGAATTTGAACTCAGTTTTTCGTTACTCTAGACACAGTGCTCTTAATCACTGAATCCCAGATGCCTCTAGTTGGGTAGCAACAGTACCCATCTTTGGTATTCAATCTCCTTTCCTTATGATATCTTTGTGGCATGGGCATATATTGCCTCTTTCCTGTGAGGGTTAGTAATGAATCTACTTTCATCATCCTGTCTCCAGTATTTGGCACAGTATTTGGTACTTAATAATTTTTTTTTAAACTCTTACCTTCCATCTTGGAATGAATGCTGTGTAGTGGTTTCAAGGCAGAAGAGTGGTAAGGGCTGGGCAATGGGGGTTAAGTGACTTGCCCAGGGTCACACTGCTGGGAAGTGTCTGAAGTCAGATTTGAACCTAGGACTTCCCATCCCTAGGCCTGGCTCTCAATACACTGAGCTACTCAGCTGCCCCAATAAATGCTTCTTGACAGATTAATGGAGGAAGAAGAGGAAAGGATTTAATAACTATGATCTAAGGTTCATGTTTAGGCTGTTCCACCAACAGCCCCCTCCCCTCCTTCCAGTCCCATCAAGACTGAGGAAGTGAGTGATGATGAGAATTGTCTTTAGATCCAGTTTAATTCTGCTTAAATGAATTTCGCCAGCAACAGCTAAATAGAATTCCTGTCCCTGTCCCTAAAGAAGGGTGTTCAGGAGCCCTAGAGATATTGGACTTTTGGCTAAAGGAGCATAAACCTCAGCAGCTCCCAATTTACATAAGCCCAACTCAAATGGGACTAACACAGGAATAGCTACCTAAGGATCTCTGGAGCCCAGAGGAAATCACCTACCTGAGACTACTAGGGAATTCTCTTCTCTGCTTTCTAATACTAATTATCACAAAGCCAGGGATCCTCCCCCATCCTCTTGATCTCAGCTTTTCACCATGCCTCCGGGATCATATAAATGTATATCCTGAGATCCAGGAATATTGAAGGGAAAGGAGAAAGTCCCATCATTATGCAGCTGATTCCCAAATCTGTGTACCCCGCCTTCACCAGTCTCCCCACTCCAAGGCTCACCACTTTCTATCCCATACCACATTTCTTCACCCAGTCCCAGGTGTTACCATTCCTCCTTTCACAAAAATTTACTTCCTGTTTACTTTGCATCAATCCATTATATAATTATGGTGTGGCTGCTATTCATAAAATGTAAGCTCTTTGAAGTCAGGAACTATTTACATTTTTTGTCTCTGTATTCTCTTTGCCTAGAAGAGTCCCTGGCCCTTATCAGACACTTGATAAATGCTTATAGAATTGATTCAATTCAGTTCAAGAGGAAGGAGGCTAAATGGGCAGGGGAAGGCAGGAGAAGAAAGTAGAAGAGGGGAGATCAACTCTCAGGACCACTCCTCTAGGCCTCATTTTTGGGAATGTAAGTTAATTTGCTGAGTTAACTAAAGGAAAAACCAAGATGCCTCAGAGTTTCAACCAGATATTTCCTTCCCCTAAACCCAAGTGTGATCTTCTCCAGTCCCTAGTGATGGTCTTAAAGGGATTATCTTCAGCCATATCTCCTCACCTCTCCCCCAACCCCAGGTACCCCCTAGACTCTGGTAATGAGTTTTCCAGGTAACTTCCTGAGTCAGGAGACCCCTCTGAGATGCAGACAGATCTTTCTTCAGTCATGACTGCAGGGTTTAGCAAGAACTGATCACAGCTGCCATTTTGGCTTGCTTCCCACAGGTCACCATCCCCTTTTCTCCATTATCTGCTAGTATGTGCACTTCTGTCTTTCCTTCTAAGGTCCAAGTGAAATGTAATTTCATGTCTGTTTCCTATTTTAACTATTGGTCAGATCTATAAGAAAGACCCAAAAAGAGCTATGGGCTTACTCCAGAAAGAAATGAGTAAGAGAGATGATGTTCAAGGAAGGCAGGTGATGACCTTGGAAAGGGATACAAGCTATGTAATATCTGGGGACTTAGGAGCAAGACAAGCAGCTAAGAGGAAATCACCTTAAGAGAAGTGACTTTGGGAAATTATGTTCTCAGACAACCCAGCTGTCCTTACTGACCCAGCCCTGGCACCTCACTTTCCCATCAGCCCTTGAGCTGCCACAGGCTCGAGCACACATTGTCCTGGCCTCCTACCCAAGTTGGAATCTAAACATCTGAACTCTGAACATTTTCCCCTTGAAACATTGCTTTCTTTGCTGCTCGGTTTTAGAGTGGTATTAAGATTTCACTGGGGTGGAAGTGGGAGGGAGAGAAAATAGATTTCCATTCACTGAAAAACAATAGAGGGGGGAGTGCTAAAGTTGTCAAATGTTGCATTCCCTTTCAGATAAGCTCACTGTATACTATTTGTTTTCCCTAACTGTTTTACTTTGTTACAAGACACTCTCAAGATTTGGGAGTACAATAATCTGTAAATGATTGTGTTGTAACACAAAACAAAAACTCTCTAGCACATAAAAATGATACACTTTTTTTAAAAGGAGATGGGAAGAACCTTAAAAGTAATCCAGGCAACCCTCCTTGTTTTATAGGCAAGGAAAGCGAGTCTGAGAGAAAGAATTATTTGCCCAAGGTCACACAGCTATGAAGGGGCAAAGTTAGCCTCCAAACTAGGTCCTCTGGCTGCTCTTGATACAGGGCATTTGGGGCCTCACCTAGGAACTTGATGTGCCATATTTCTATGGGAGGAAAATCATCCTTAGTTCCAAACAATCAGTTTATAGATGAACTTTTGGTATATATCTCATTTATAAATTGAAACAATTGGAGTCCAGAGAATCGAGTTTGAGGCCCAGCTTGACCACTTGGGAATTATGTGACCTTGGGCAAAGAAAATTTCACTCTCGGAGTCTGTTTCCTCAATTTTTCAAATAATCTAGATAATAACATTTACGTAGCTTCTCACATTTCCTTAAAAGTTTAAGTATTACATTAATGAGGATTGTTAAAGGACGTTGCAAACCTGAAATCACTATAGAAATGGGAGCTAGGCTTATTGTAATGAGGGGAAAAAATACAACCTTTCTTCTGGGGGGACATTTACACCTCAGATGTGCTGTCCTTAGCTAATGCCACAGCAAGCGGAACTGGTATTTGCATTTCAAACAATAACTCTCCTCTTCATTGAAAGACAGAATGTACATTGTCTATATATAGGTTAGCAGGAAAAAAGTGGCATCCAGACATCCTACCTGGCCTGTAATTACAGATATGGATGTTCAAACAGAAGAATGTCTGGATCCATTTTCAGCCTCCTTACTCTTCTTAGACACCCATTAGAACTCTATATGCAGAGGGAGAAAATATCACGATTGGAAATGTTTTAATTTGCTAAGTAGACCAAGGGGAAACTGAGGTACTTCATAGCTTCAACCAGATATTTCCTTCCTTGTGATTCCTGAAGCTGATTTTCCTTTGTGAATCAGATAGTGCAGACAGTTAGTCAACCAGTATTTATTAATCAACTACTAAGTTCCAGGGACTGTGTTAGGCACTCATTGGTCATCCTTGGTTTACAGTGTAAACAGAAGCTCTGGCACTCTTGTTTTCTATGTCTCTCTCTGTCTCTCTATTTACCTTTCTCCCTCCCTCTCCCCTCTGTCTCTCTCTGTCTCTGTCTCTTTCTGTCTCTGTTTCTCTCACTTTCTGTCTCAGTCTCTGTCACACTCTGTTCTCTCTATTGCTGTCTGTGTATTTCACTTTCTGCCTCTATCTCTCTGTCACACTCATCTCTTTCTGTCTCTGTCTCTCATATATACATATCACCTGATCTTCCTATATAGATCTTATGCTTTCAGTCTATGATTTTGAGTCTGCCAAAGGACCCCACAAAGATCTTTCCCTTTCCCTCATCCCCCTTTCATTCTGATTTTTTTCTCTAATTTGTTTCCATTCTTGAAATTGACTGGGATGCTAAGCACATCTCCCCAAATCCTAGGATCATCATAGTAACCATGGAATTCCAACCTATTCATGTTAGGAAACTTTTCACTCACCCTACAATAAATTGTTTGGAAATAGCTAAATGCCAAGCCTTCTACTTGGGTTCAGAAAATCAATTGCAAGGCAAGAGGAGCCAGGGCTACATGTTCCATGTGAGTTCTTAGCAATCACAAAGATCACTAGGAAGTAACTTTGTGTCATGTTGACCAAAAAAGTGAGTATACTATCTTAGACACCATTAAGAGGTGCCTGGGGCCCAGAATAAAGGTGTTGTGAATCCACTATCTTCTCTTTTAATCATTCTATGTCCAGAATACAAAGTTTAGTTTCCTAACTACATGTTAGGAAGGAAATCAACAAACTAGAGGGATTTGGGAAGGGCATTTGAGGCCTCTCTTAGGAACCTGCTGTTCTATACTTCTATGGGAAGAATCATCCTTAGTTCCAAACAATCTGTTTATGGATAAACTTTTGGTATATTTCATTTATAATTTGAAGCTGTTGTGATAGAAAGGATTATTCCCTTACATTCCAGAGAATTGAGCGTGAATCCCAATTTGATCACTTGGGAACTGTGTGACCTTGGATAAGAAAATTCTAGGCAGCAGGGAATGATTGAGCAACTTGAGGAGAAGCTGAAGGAACTGAGGATGTTAAGTCTGAAGAAGAGAAGCTTTAAGGAGGTCACAATTGCTGGCCTCAGATATCTGAAAGCCTGTCACGTGGAAGGAAAGACTTGTTCTGCTTGACCCCAGAGGATAGAACTGGAATCAACAAGCAGAAGTCACAGAGAGAAATAAATTCTGGTTTTATGTAAAAAAACAAAACAAAAAAACAACCTTCCTAACTATTAGAGTGACACAAAAGTGGAATGGGTTTCTTTGATAAGTGATGAGATTCTTATCCCAAAAAGTCATCAAGTAAGCATGAGGCACCCAATTATCAGAGAGGCCATAGAACATTTAGGTAAGGATTAGAATATTGATATGATCTCTGAGGTTGAGCTGAACTCTGAGGTTACTTGGCTCAATCAATCAAACAAGTACTTATTGCTTGTTAGTGCCAGGCACTAGGGAAGGGGCTGGAATACAAAGGCTTTTAAAACTCAGGAATGATTTTGTCATCCTGCATCTTTGGGGTCAGGCAGTTGTTATTACCCAGTAAGGAACTCAGATCACCTGGGACCAGTAAGGGGGACTCTTGTAAACCAGGTATCCAAATACCCTCCCATGCAATCAGGGTCCCCTGTTTTATTCACATTTTCCCTCGGATTATAAGCTGAAACAAACATGTATGATAAAAAAGTTTAAAGTTCAATCAGTCACCCAGATGTTTGGTCTCTGAGGTGCCAAACATCTGGCTGGATGCTTGACATTGTATAAGACAAAAATATCCAGGAGATTTTTGCAAGTGGTTCACTGTTTGTTTGTAACATTAATTAGATGGGGCCTTAAAAAAGAAAAACTGTGAAAATATAATCATTGGGCTCTTACAAACTTTCATGCTCCAAAGAAACGTTAAATTATTGTGGCATTACATTTAATTAATAGATTTAGAAAGAAGAAAAAGCAAAGAGGTCAAAAGACTTGAAAGGCCCTAAGAACATAGAATGGTAGAATTAAGAACATTCAAGATCAGTGAGGCCAGTCCTCTCATGTTACAAAAGAAGAGACTGAGGCCCACAGAGAAAGAATTCTAGGCAATTGAATCAGGATGCAGGATCTCACCTAACAACATTTTCTGCCCTGGCTAGTAGCAGAATGCTACTGGATAGGTTCTACCCATTTATCCAGCAGCTCCATGTACACAGCCCCTGCTCTACCAAGAGAAACTTGGTTTCCAAGGTCAATCAAGTCTCATTTCACCCACTATTTTAGTCAAGAGAAGGAAATAAGTTTTCCTTTAACCTAATATGCCCTGGTGTTTTTGCCAGGCACAGCTCAGCATCCAAAAGCCATTTCCCCAGTAAGAAGAAGTACCCAAATTGGGGAAGTAAAGCTAAAGTTTCACCAAAAGGGGTGGGGGTCAGGAGCGGAGGGGCAGGGGGACAATCAAGCAAGCGATTCCTGTTTCTGAGCTGAGGCTTGGGGTGGGGGTGTGGGGGAGTCGCAGGGGGAGGCCAAAGACAAATACAGAAACGCCTGTGCCAGAACGTGGATCCAAACATGTCCTCAATCCCTGAACATATTGGCTGCATGTGACTTGTGTGCATTTGGCTAAAGAGAAACTGGCCAGAATGAAAGGCAGTTTCCTGGCAGCTAGTCAGCTTAGGGGCGGCTGGAGCAATGAAGAGTGGAATTATTCTTCAAAGGACTCAATTTTAATTACATACTGCTTTAAGAATATTACTTTCATAAACCCCTGCTACCTGTTTTTCCTTGCAAAGCCAAATGGAGCCATATCAAATGCATGAAAGGTTCCCAAGTCACAGTAACAACTTGCTTTCTCGGCTCCGTAATGCTGGGTCTTAGCTCATGTGCCAGTGCTGAGATTACTGATGCAGCAGCTTGCTGGCTCTCAGACTCTGAAAAGCATTAGCCTCCCCTCCCCACCCCCACTTCTGGCCGCCCATTTCATTAAGGATCTGGCTATGAATCAAGGCAAGGTAATGGGTTCTCCCCACAAGGCCCCCTGCCCATAACTTTTACAGCCCCGGCCCTCTAAACTGTTCGGGTGTTGGTTGCTCATAGAGCCAGCCGTCAAATTGGAACCTCAAAATCCTTAGAACCCCAAACACAAAATATCGGATGAAGGGGGACCCCTAATCCAGAAAGGCAGAGCCAGATGAGCCCTTAAAACATGTGTGTAGAACACAGAGTACTGAATCTGGGAGAATGTTTGAAAGAGAATCTTAGTGTCAGATGGCCCTCCTAGGAAGCAGAACACAGAATTTCAGACCTGGGAAAGTCCTTAGGATATAGAATGTCCAAGCAAAAGAATGTTATTCCTCACATCAAAGACTGCTGCAGCTGGAAGGAACCTTGGACCACAGAACAGAGACTGTCAGAAGTGGAAGTGCCCAGAGAGCAGAGTATGTCAGTGCTGAAAGGGATCTTAGAAATCATGCCTTAGGAGAATGAAGAAACTGAGGCCCCAGCATGAGGGCGACGATGAGGAGGAAAATGATTTACTTAAAGTCACACAGGTTATAAATAGCAGTGCTAGGGTTCAACTGTCTTCCCCCCCCCCCTCCTGCGCCCCAGTCTATCCCATTTTACACAGGGGTGGACAGAACCCAGAAGCCTAGAGAGGGAAAGTGAGTTGGCCAGAATATTAAAATACTAGACATTATCCCACTCTAGTACATTTGCCCAGACAACTCCAACCATCACTTTCTTGGGTAATTATATAGGTCCCTTATAACAAAAGTCTAACCTTTTTTTTAATAGAACAAATACACTTCCTTCCACCTCCCCTCTTCTTTCCTTCTCCCTCTTCCTCTCCCCCTTCTCTCTCTCTCTCTCTCTCTCTCTCTCTCTCTCTCTCTCTCTCTCTCTCTCTCTCTCTCTCTCTCTCTCTCTCTCTGTGTATTTGTGTATCTGTCCCTCCTTCTTTCTGTGCCCCTTCCCTCTCTTCCTTTCTTTCTCTCCCTCTCCATACTTCTCTCTCTTTCTCTCTCTCTCTATATGTGTGTGTGTATCTGTCCCTCCTTCTTTCTGTGTCCCTTCCCTATCTCCCTTTCTTTCTCTCCCTCTCCATACTTCTCTCTCTTTCTCTCTCTCTCTCTATGTGTGTGTGTATCTGTCCCTCCTTCTTTCTGTGTCCCTTCCCTATCTCCCTTTCTTTCTCTCCCTCTCCATACTTCTCTCTCTTTCTCTCTCTCTCTCTCTATGTGTGTGTGTATCTGTCCCTCCTTCTTTCTGTGTCCCTTCCCTCTCTTCCTTTCTTTCTCTCCCTCTCCATACTTCTCTCTCTTTCTCTCTCTCTCTCTCTATGTGTGTGTGTATCTGTCCCTCCTTCTTTCTGTGTCCCTTCCCTCTCTTCCTTTCTTTCTCTCCCTCTCCATACTTCTCTCTCTTTCTCTCTCTCTCTATATGTGTGTGTATCTGTCCCTCCTTCTTTCTGTGTCCCTTCCCTATCTCCCTTTCTTTCTCTCCCTCTCCATACTTCTCTCTCTCTCTTTCTCTCTCTCTCTATATGTGTGTGTGTATCTGTCCCTGCTTCTTTCTGTGTCCCTTCCCCCTCTCCCTTTCTTTCTCTCCCTCTCCATACTTCTCTCATTCTCCCTCTCTCTCTCTCTCTCTCTCTCTCTCTCTCTCTCTCTCTCTCTCTCTCTCTCTCTCTCTCTCTCTCTCTCACACACACACACACACACACACACACACACACACCTACCCTTGTTCATTTTACAGTCACTCCCCCAAGATATGCTTCTAAAGAAATAGGAGATCAGTGCTCCAATGCTGCCAACCTTATCACCTAGGAGACCTCACCTAGGCCATTTTCAATCCTGACAACAAATGTCATTCCACAAGCATTCTCTGTACTTAGGGGTCAGACAATTGCTCTTTTTTAAAACCATGTTTAATCTCATACTCTGGGTTACCCTTTCAAGGGTTTCATCATTCTAGATTTTTTTATTGTTCTTCAGTCATGTCCAACTCTTATGACCCCATTTGGGGTTTTTCTTTCTTCAAGTTCTAGATGATTTCTAGTCTATTTTATGTGAGGGGGGAGGGAGTGACCAATTCTGACTCTGTTCAGGACTAGGGTGATCTTATTTGTCCCTTAGTCCAGCCATTGGAAACAAAACTGGGATAAGGATAAGTTATCAAAAAAAAAAGATGAAGTGTCCATCCGCAGGGGTCCTCATCCCAGATCTCCAGATCCTGCCAGGCTTCTGTGGTATATTCCAATGAATTGTTGGAGTGAGCTATGCAAATTAAACTGATGGAAATAAAGATTTCTATAAATACTGTGGGTTACATGCATTTAATGATATTTTTAGACCATAACACCCCCTTATGAACTCCTAGAACATGCCCCATTTTAATTATTTTAGGCCTACATCTGGAAACAAAATTGATGAAAATGAATATGCCCTTGGCTCATCTCCTCTTCTTTAACAGAGCTTTGCCTGTAGGCAAATGTGTGAGCCTTCAATGGGTTTCAGTATCATTAATGCCCATATTTCCTTAACTAAAAATTGGGACACATGGATCAAGAAAGAAGATAGCCTTTGCAAACCTCTTTAAAAGTATAGAGAGCCCATGTGATGTCATGAGGAAAATCTACCCAGGGAACTCAGTAAATATGGGTTCAAGTTCCACTCTGCCACTGATTGACTTTATCCAGTTGGGCAAATGGTAACTTCTAAAACTCATTTTCAATAATTCATATTGGACCCAAGAATAATATCTACCCTGTATCTATATAATATATACCACTTTTCTTTAAGGCTAATCATGGATAAGAAAATACCTTAAAAAGGTAAGTGCTACACATACATTCAGGATAGTTTTCATTAATAAATCCTGTTATTTAAGACAATATTTTTAAAAAATATTTTCCATTTCTATGACACTTTACACTTTATCTAAGTCCTGTGAAGTAGGCAGTACAAATGGTTTTGTATTCCTTTTTCAGGTGGGGAAACTGAGGCACAAGGAAGTTGAGTGATTGGTCCAAGATCACACAAGTAGGAACAGAGTCAGGACTGGAAATCAAGTCTCCTGACCTCAAAGCTTGTGTGTTTTCTACAGGATTAGGCTACCTCCCTTGAATCAGTAACTGCTACTAGAACAAATATTCCTGATGACAAAAAGTAGACCACATGCTAAAGTGACAGGTGCTCTGGAATTAGAGTCAGAAGATGTGGGTTTTCATCCTCATTTTGCATCTTCTATATCTCTGTCCTGCTCTGCTCTTTCTATCTGAATGTTACCTTTGAATCTCAGTTCCCTCATTCATAAGATGCCGTGACAAAGGTAGGCAGTACAGAGAAGTAGGTAGAGGGCCAGCTTTTCAGAGTCAGGAAAAACTCATGTTCAGCTCCAACCTCTGACACATACTGACCAAATCATTTAATCTGTCATTATCCCATCCCCATCATGCCTTAAATAGAATAAATTTCTGGAACTCTTGCCCACCACACTGGGAGTTTCCTACATAAAATAAAACTGGACAAAAGCTAAATTAAAAAAATATATATGGTGATGGTAACATTTAGACAGGCTATGATGAAGAAAGTCAGCCAGCCAATAAACATTTATTAAACACCTACTATGTGTCACACACAGTACTAGATGCCAGGTATACAAATAAGGGCAAAGGACAGTCCCTGATTTCAAGGAGCTCATGGTCTAATGAGGGAGCCAACATGTAAATGACTGTACAAACTAGATATAGCCAGGATAAATGAGAGATAATCAGCAAAGGCATTGTAATTAAGCACTTTGAAAACCCTAAAGTTATAGAAATATAAACTTTATTGATGAGAATTAAATATAGAGTAGGAGTGCTCAGCTTTCTGGAAGATGGATATGTGATCCAGGTCCATCCAGATTTTACCAGATCCACTATACTTGACAGAATGAGCCTCCAATTGGTCTCTTCCCATCTTCCCATAACTACTACATTTGTCTCAATAAGTTTTGTGATCTGTGTGATCAGAGCTCCATCCATTGTCTTCAACTGTCCAGGAAATCTGGTCCAAATCTCACAGTGGTATTGATCATCATCCAAATGTTCTCTGCTGTGCCTCTACCCTTGCAATTTCCATCCTCTGGCTTATCTTCCCCATTCACAGGGACTCTCTCCCAATCTGCCTCCCCAATTTGTTCCTTTTGAACATGGTATGCCCTCTCCTCTCCTTTGGCTATAGTCTACCGATGAGTCCCATCACAGCGAATCCTCATGCTACCTATGAATTTACATTTGCATCCGTGTACTTCTATGTTTGGAGTCACTCACTCCTCTCCTTGGCCTCTAAGAATCTTGCTCTTTCTTTAAGGCTCAGTTCAGGGGCCATCTCTTCCATGGAGCCTTTTCTCCTTGGCCTAGTTGTTAGTGCTTCCTCCATGCATTTACTTAACTGTGTATAGATCATTGCTATCTCCCTGCCCTCTCTCCACCATCTCCCTTTCCCATTAAGCTCCTTGAAGGTGGGGGCTGTTTTGTTATGTTTCTACCCCCAGTGCCTTGTTCTTATGCACTTAATGACTGTTAAATTGAATTCTGGTGGGCATTAGACATGATGACCACCGAGGTCTCGTCCAACTCCATTACTCCTTCTTAGAAGACAAGGGGGAATACCCTTGGCCCTCCAGCTTCCTACCCAGGAAGTCAATGCTGCAAGACACGCACACACGTGTGTGCATGTGCGTGTGTATACACAGACATGTGTGTACACATTGCATGCATGTTTCTTACAGTGTTTCTTTCATTTGTGTCTTATAGCATATGTTTGTATATACAGACATGTATGTGCATCCATTATAGACATGCACTTGTGTGATATATTCACACTTATACGTGCACTTGATTGTCATTCAGTCATTCTGTTGTGTTCAACACTTCATGATCCTATGGATCACCGTGTGCCAATGCTGTCCAAGGGGTTTTCTTGGCGAAGATACTGGAATAGTTTGTCATTTCCTTTTCCAATGGATTAAGGTAAGCAGAGGTTCAATGTCTTGGCCAAGATTGCTAGTAAGTGTTTGAGGCTAGATTTGAATTCAGATCTTCCCGACTCCAGACCCAGTACTCTAACCACTGAGAAACATAGCTGCCTCCATAGACACATATAACATGTATATGTGTATGCATGTGTGTATATAGACATATACATGATATGTTCATCTTGTTCCATGTCTATGTTCTATATATTTCCATGCCTCTATGCATTTACAGCTATCTGTCTATATCCATCTATGTCTGCCTACATCTGTCTATGGAGATATAGATATAATTTCTTCGGGCTGTTATCTTTCATCCCCACATGAATCATCGGACTCAGTGGGAGTCAGGGTACTTGATGGTTCTCAGCAGGCTCTTTTTTTCTCCTCCTGAATACCCACTAGATGAAGACAGCATACCTTCCAATTAGCTACAACCCCCCTGTGGATTCCCCAGCAAGGAGTCACGAAGCAGCAGATCCCAAGCCCACTCTTCCTCTCACAGTAATAGAGGAGGCTAAAAGCAACGTCATTTGCCACCGACCATTGTGAAGGACCCGGGCTGGCAGTACAGAGTGGATTCACATTCATGTAGAAGATGCTGAGGCAATGTGCTCTAGTGGAGTAGACACTAGACGAGAAGTCAAAAGATATTTCCTAATCTTGTCAAGACTCTTCTCTGTGCCTCAATTTCCTTCCTCTGTAAGGGACAGAGACTGGACTTTCATTAGTGTGAGAAATCCCCAGTCAAAAAGCCTCCATCTTCCAAGGCAAGTGGCCACATTATCTGCAACTTATGTTCTTAGAGAATTGTCTAGAATAGTGAGAAATAAAATGACTTACCCAGGGTCACAATATCAATATATGCCAGAGGCAAGGCTTTCTTGTTATTCACTAAACTAAGCTTATACTAGACATCTCATCAGGGGAGTGTGAGAACTGAACAAACACTTTGTAACCCTTAAAGTCCTAGGTGAGTGGCAAGGTAGTAGAATGGCTAGGGAACTAGCCTCAGAAGCAGGAACCAATCCACTTAGTCTCTATGAAGTATTTATTATGTGGCAACCACAGTGATAGGGTGACAGAGGTTCAAGTCCTGTCGGACCTGGGGCAAATCACTTCACTGGTCACTGCTAGATTATAAAGTGCAGGAAAGGGTGATCTACTTTGGTAGGGGAGGTTCCTTACTCAGAGCTCCAGACAAAAATGAAATTAGACTTCAAGGGAAAAAAAAGGTGGAAGCATTATATAAATGTAAGCTATTTTTATTATTCATATGATCAATGACCTAGAGATGTAAGATATACAAGGTGCCTTGGAAATTATCTAGTTCAACTCCCTCCTTTTGCTGATGAGGTAACTGAGACCCACTCCCCAACCCCCACCCTCCCCAGAGGATAAGTGACTTGTTTCTGATTTTGTTCTCCTGATTTATCAGTCTTTAGGTGGTTCTGCCATTTTGGGAAGGTACTTAGTCATGCACTCTTCACTCCCAGAGCAGCTTATTCTCTGGGCTTCTTCAGTACCCTAAGAGCCTCCTTGTCGCATAAAGGTATTCCCTATCTTTCTAGCTTCCCATTCTGTTTTATCTTCCCATATTAGAACATAAGCTTCTTGAGGGTAAGTACTGTCTTAAATTCTTCTTGTATTTTTATTGCAAGTGCTTAGCACACTGTCTGTCACATAGTAAGTATTCAATAAGTACTCTCCCACCTTCCCTCCCTTCTTCCCTTCTTCCTTCCTTCCTTCCCTCCCTCCCTCCCTCCCTCCCTGTCTGTCTGTCTGTCTGTCTTTCTCTCTCTCTCTCTCTGGATATCTCTTTTTCTCTCCATCTCTCTGTCTGTCTCTCTGCTTCTGTCTCTGTCTGTCTCTGTCTCTCTACATCTGCCTCTGTCTCTGTCTCTTTCTGCCCCTCAGTTTCTGTCTGTCTTTGTCTCTGTCTCTGTTTTTGTCTCAGTGTCTGTCTCTGTCTCTCTCACTTTCTCTTTCTGTGTCCCTCTCTCTTTCCTTCCCCCCTCTTTCTTTTCCCTTCTTCTCCCTCCTTTTCTCTGTGTCTACCTATCTTTGTTTCTCCCCCTCATCTGTCTGCCTCAGTCCTTGTCTGGCTCTATCTCTGCCTGTCTCTCTGTCTCTGCCTCTGCCTCTGCCCCTGCCTCTCTCCTTTCCTCCTTCATCTTCCTCTTCCCTTTCTCTCCCTTCCTCTGTTTCTCTATCTCTATCTCACCCTCATCCCTTCCTTCCCTCCTTTTGTCTTCCTCTCCCTCCCCACCTCTTCCCCCCAGAGAGTAAACTTTGGCCCCATAAGAGGGACTTAGGGAGGGCATTGAGGCAAAGAACAAAGAATTGGGCCCATGACTTCAACTTCAATGTGATCCATACTGTGGTTTGTGAGGTATCAACATATCTGGGCACAATTCTTGAGCTTTATGCTTTATGCTTCCCAGCCCTTGGACAATCCCTTCAGAATTTTAGAAGGTCTTCACCATTATAAAAATCATTTTATCGCAAGTATGAAGCTAGATCTGCCATTTTGCTCCTTTCACAACCTGACTTCTTAGTCTTTACTACTTTCCATGCTTTAGCAAAAATGGCCTTGTCATTCCTCTCACAGTGTACTCCACTTCCATGTCTGTCTGTGGCTTTGATTTTGCTCTGCTTCCTTTCTGGAATATACTCCCTCCTCATCTTTGGGCTTTGAAATCCCTGGTTTCCTTTCACAACTCAGTTTAAGGGCTTCCTTCTGCATGAGGTCTTTCAAGGTCCCCCATCACCCCCAGTACAGAATCAAGCACAAAGAGGGCACTCAACTAGAAATTTGTTGATTGATTAGACACTCACCCTTGTAATATAATCAAGAAAAATGGGAGCCAAGAAACAAAAGACTAATCCAAGCACACACTTCCCCAGCATTGTGGTAGGTTGGAAGTAACTAATAATAATAACAGCAGCAATAACAAGCCTGTCCCATATAGGGACAGCTTGGTGGCACCAGAGATAAAACATCATACGTGGAGTCAGGAAAATCTGAATTCAAATCTAGCCTCAGAGCTTACTGTGTGATCCCAGGCAAGTCACTTAACCTTATTTGCCTCAGTTTTCTTATCTGTAAAATGAGCTGGAGAAAGAAATGGCAAACCTTTGGATGATCTTTGCCAAGAAAAGCTCAAATGGGGTCACAAAGAGACAGACACAACTGAACAAAGCATTTCTGTAGTAGTTTGTAAAGCCCTGTGTGTGTGTGTGTGTGTTTGTGTTTGTGTGTGTTACTTATTGATATCTCATTATCTCAGAGCACTGAATTTGTGATCGAGGAACCTGAGATCATCCCAGTCCTTCTACATGGTACCTGCCTGACCTTAAATACCTCTCTAGGCTTCCGATTCCTTATCTATAAAATAAGGAAGTTGTATTCAATGACCTCTGGAGTCCACTCCAGCTTGAAACCCTACGATGTCTATCCAGTGGGGTTTTACCTTTGTAGAGAGCAGCATGTTTAATAATGGAATGTTCTGCGTTCAGTGGCAGAAGAGATACTAAGCGGCGTATCAGTGTGTATGTTTCAATTTTGATATATCTCATTTCAAGAAAGTCTTGAATTATGGGAATTTATATTTTCAGAATGTAAAAGGGAGATTTTTTAAAGTCAGATGTTTGTTAAACAAAAAAAAACACCGTATTTCCCCAGGCCCCCAAACACTAGTATCTTATATCACTTAAGAGGACAAGTGGAATTTATCACTTTAACAGTAGTGTTCAGCACCAGGAGGCTGAAAGTTTACATTAATTTAGGCCTCAAGCTAAAATCCGTTCCCTCTCCTCCTGCCTTGGATGGGAGCCTTTTATTTTGAGTTTTACAAATAGTCTGAGGCATTGATCCATAGAACTTTTAAAGTTTATTTCAATTAGAAATATTTCACTTAAAGATCAAATTAATTAAATTCTATACCTTAAAGTTCATCTTAATTAGCCATTGTTCTTTTCTCTATTAATTTTCTGGGCTTCAACCTGGACATCTCCTAATATGACTGTGGTGCACTCAGGTAAGGATAGAGCATGGCTAGGAGTCTTCTTAACTTGGGAACAGCTGTAAAGGGACCATGGCTAGAGGGCTGGATCTAGAGTCAGGAAGACCTGAGTTCAAATTGAATTCTAGAAACTTACTAGCTGCATGACCCTGAAAAAGTCATTTAACCACTTTTTGCCTCTGGTTCCTTATTTGTAGAATGGATCTAAAAAATAGTACCAACCTCCCAGGATTCTTGTGAGGATCGAATGAGGTATTTGTATGATACTAAACAGTGTCTGGCGCATAGTAGGTGCTATATAAATGTTAGCTATTATTATTATTATTTAATATAATTCACTTCAACAATCATTTAGTTAGCCCCTACCCTATGAAAGGCTCTATGGTACGCACTAAGTATACTAACCCCCAAATGAAATAATTTTTGCCTTCTGGGAACTTACACTCTCCTGGAACTGGGAATGAAAGCTGGGACATTTACAGAGTCAAGCAAATATGAAGAAAGTATAAAATACTTCAAGGCAATTGTAATTTCTTCTCCAGACTAAAAACCTATGGTACTCAAATGGATCTGCAGGCTCAACAAGTAGGAAGTTCCTCCGAAACAAGGAAGATCACAAGCCATCCATGCTCGCCCATTTTGGGTGATTCCTGCTCTATATTCTCCTATACATTTTACCACCAAAGGGGCTCTGACCAAGGGGCTGGAGGCTTTCCTCATTTTCTCCTGACATCTGGAAGATGCCACAGATGTACTTTGGCTATCTACCTGTCCTCCCTCATTCTTGCCAAATGAGGGACCTTCCTTTACCATTTCCATCATTCCTTGATGACATCTTTTATTCCTGATCATTAGTTTTTTATCGTAGTTGCTCACACCTACCATTGTTCTCTATGTGCTACTCATTTTTAATTCTTCCAGTGCAACTATATTCCATGTCTCACTGCTATAGAGCAACCCAGTTGAATGCTAATAATAACTCATATTTATGTAGCTCTTTAACATTTTCAAAGTGTTTTGTATTAATATTATCTCTTTTTACCCCCTAAAAGGTGAGTGCTCTTATTATCCCCATTTTTCAGATGTGGAAACTGAGGCAAACAGGGTTGACAGACTTGCCCAGAATCACACAGCTAGTGTCTATGGTGGGATTTGAATTCCGGTCTTCCAGGCTTCAGGTTTAGTACCCTATCCTCTGTACTAATTAATGCCCAGATGGTCCAGTGAGACCTGGAGTCAAAGAGACCTGAGTTCAAATATGCCCTCAGAAATTTACTCACTGAAGGACCCTGAGCAAGTTAACCCTATTTGCCTCAGTTGCCTCATTGGTAAAATGAACTAGAGAAGGAAATGGCAAAGTACTCCAGTATGCTTGTCAAGAAAACATTAAATGGCATCACAGAGAGTTGGGCACAACTTGAAACAACTGACCACCAATAATAAAAATTAAAAAGATAGACCTTTGCCTTCTTAGGAAATTCCGGGGGCAGTAAAGCAGTTTTGCAATTTCCTGAAACCATCCGGCCCATTTGCCTCCTCCTGTCCCACTTCACTCTGGATCCAATTTTTGGTTCTTTTATCTGTCCCAGTTTTAGGTTCCAGTATAAAAGCTCAATAGGGCATCTATACAAATGCAGGTTGAAATCTAGGAATAGATATTCCTCGAACACTTGGCCTTTCTGCTCTATGATGGGCAAATTCTGGTATAATAGAGAGAATGCTGAATGGGAAGTCAGGACATAATAGGAGACCACCTTGTCCAACCCCTTCATTTCAAAGATGAGACACCTGATACCCAGAGAAATTAAAGGATATGTCCCAAGTCAAACAAGTAGGAAGCCCTGAAGGCAAGATTTGAATCCAATTCTCTCTCTCCAGAGCCAGTACTCTTTCCATTGTACTATACTACCTCCCTATATGTAAGTTCCAATCCTGACTATGGGACTTACTAGCCATAAGAAATGGAACTATAAGAGTTTATGGAAGAAGAGGGGCAGCTAGGTGGATTGAGACCCAGGTCTAGAGATAGGAGGTCCTGTGTTCAAATCTAGCCTCAGATGCCTACTAGCTGCATGACCCTGGGCAAGTCACTTAACCTTCATTGCCTAATCCTTACCACCCTTCTGCCTTGGAACCAATATTCAATATTGATTCTAAGACAGAAAGTAAGGGTTTTTAAAATTAATTTATTTATCTAGAATATTTTCCCATAGTTGCATGATTCATGATCTTTTCCACCCCTCTTTCCTCCCCCTTTCCGGAGCTGACAAGCAATTCCACTGGGTTATACATGAATAATTATTCAAAACCTATTTAAGTACTATTCATATTTGTAGTAGAGTGATCTTTTAAAGCCAAAACCCCAATCATATCTGGTAAGTTGTTGGGTTTTTTTTAAGTTTACAAGAAATAAACTCTTACAAGATAATCAGCATTTATTTGAAAGATCCAAAAATACCTATTTGTGCTAAGGTCCAACCTACAAGAATGTCTCTTGAAGGGGGAACTGGGAGTACAGAGATTTGGATTCTGCTCTGGAACCTACCCCTCACTAGTTGGTGCCCTTTAGTAAATCCCCTCCCCTCCATAAAATGAAGAGTTTAAATTTGATCTTCTCTATGGCCTCTTCCAGATATAATAATTCAAATGACAGAGACAGAACCTGACCCCAGATTACCTGACCCAGTTCTCTTTCAACCATGAAGCAGGATACCGATCGCTTAATATTTCTTTAGAATTTCCATGACATTTAAGATCTAGAAATCTGACCTTACAAGATTTTACATGGATGTGCGCCTACCTAACAAATAGTGCTATGTCAGAAAGGAAGATGTCAGTCATGAATGAAATGATCAGATTGTGCAGTGCCCATTTTTCATCAAATCAGTCATTGGCCATGACTACATAGGAAAGGGAAAAAAATACCAGTCATACTCAACCCTCTTTGGGGCTCAGAAAATGATGACGTTCACCTGGACGGTCTCTGAGGTTCCTTCCTGTCCTACATCTGTGATACCTGCACAGCAGAGAACTGATGGAGATTGTTAGATCCCCAGTCTGACAGCCTATGGTATGGAATTACTTAAGTTATAAAGGATACCTGTGTACAATTGTCTTATCATTTTAGGGACCGATCTAAAATTGCAAATGTTGCAAAAGGCAATAAAAAGATTCACGGCAGTCATAAGCAAGCCGTAGCCTGTTACTAGTGAAAATATGCACATGACTTCCCAGCTGGACATAGTCGTGCCTCTATAGTTGAGTGTATTCTCCTTGCCCACCTCCCAGCAGGGAGCATCATTAGATGTGGCAAAGACTGGCAAAGATGGGGTAAAATTATATCTTTCATTTGACTCTCCCTTTGGGGCGCACATTTGAATTTTGATTGGCATATGCTAATTAAGGAGGGCATTTTCTAACCCAGTGATTCTTCTCCCACCAGCAGAGACATTGACTCCCTTATATTCTCATAAAATTTATGGCAGTTAGAGGATTTTATGGTAGCGTGGTGGAGGGAATTCAATGAGCTTCATAATTTGGTATCTCCCAATTTTTTTTTGGCTTTATCTTGTGTTCTTCCTCTCCCATCCATTCACCCTCTGTTCTCAACCAGACTGAATTACTTTATTTCCCCTGCACATTCCCACATTCCTGATTTTATGACTTTTCCCTGTTCCTGGAATACTTTCCCCATTTCTTCCCCTGCTAAATTTCATGTGTTCTTTTTTTTAAACTCTTACCTCCTGTCTTAGAATCAATATTGTGTATTGCTTCCAATAAAGAACAGTAAGGGCTAGATAATGGGTGCTAAATGACTTGCCCAGGGTCACATAGCTAGGAAGTGTCTGGGACCAGATTTGAACCCAGGATCTTCTGTCACCAGGCATAACTCTCTGTCCACTGAACCATCTAGCTATCCCCTCCTACTTATTCTTTATTTTTTCTTAACTCTTACCTCCTGTCTTAGAATCAATATTGTGTATTGCCTCCAATGAAGAAGAACAATAAAGGCTAAACAATGAGGATTAAATGGCTTTCCCAGGATCACACTGCTAGGAAGTATCTGAGACCAAATTCAAACCTAAGATCTCCTGTCTCCAGGCCTGGCCCTCTATCTACTGAGCCACCTAGCTGCCCCTCCAAATATTTGTTTTTAAATCAGCTGGAGTATCTAAGGAAGTTATCCATCTTTCATATCTCTGCCTCTCCCCTTTCCCATTGATAGCAACCTTTCCTCCATAGCCCTTTGATGATCAGCTCCTGATTCAGTAATCAGAGAATCGTATAAAGAACTGAAAGAGACATTAATACTCATTGACATCAACCTCTCCCTTAAATGACACAGGCATAACTTGAACTCAGATCTCCCCTCTTTCTATATCATGCTTTATCGCATATTAGTGATGTCTGTGTGCTATTTGGTATAGGAGAAAATGTGCTGGATTTGGAATTAAAGACCCTTCGTTGAATTATGACTTTGCTACCTATTATCTACAAGATGCTTCAAGGAATATGGTCCAATTCTCTCATCTATAAACTGCGAGGGGCTCAAATGCTGATCATAACTCTACCTTCTACCTCCAGATCTATGACCGTCTATCTCTACCGCCTGTTAGACCGGACCATGAGCTCTATAAGGATAAGCCTGTCTTATTAAAACTTTGTATCCCTAGGAACTTAGCATAGCGTTCTGCATGGAGAAGCCAGTGATGCTTGTTGAACTGCACTAGAGTCTGACTTGAAGTCATGGGATAGAATGAAAGTAAGGGGAAATGTGGGGGAAAGACCAAGGAAGAAAATCCTTGATTTTATGCTGGGAAACTGAGTCTTTGAGGTGAGATGACACATATGTCTGGCCTGAGAACAGTGCCAGAGAATAGTCGGCGAGTGAGAGGTCTCTACTGGCCTGAGGGATCCACCATTGAGTGCTAGCTCCCCGGCTTTCATCTCCAAGGTGACTCTCATTCAAGGAGGGAAACATTTCGTATCGCTTACTAAAATGGACACCCACAGCAAAAAGGTTCCTTTCCATTCTAGTCTTGTGGTCAGAGATGACCCTGAGCATTTTTGACTGCTCCCAGAGGCTGAAGTAACTGCAGAGTCAGTTGTGGTTCTGGATCATGGAAAGGAGCTGCCAAAGATCTGTTTTCTCCTATTTAAAACCAGAAATATGAAGGTGATAAGGTGCTGAGGTTCATTTTCCAAGGTAGGGTTGTGAACCTGGAGATATCGGAAAGAGAACAAACAGAAATTCCTGTAGAGGGAAATAGGCTTGTAGGATCTAGGATCAGAAGGTACCTCAAGGGGGCAGCTAGGTGGCTCAGTGGATTGAGAACCAAGCCTAGAGACCAAGAGTTCTAGGTTCAAATGTAGCCTCAGACACATCTTGGCTGTGCAACCCTGACCAAGTCACTTAACCTCCATTGCCTAGCCCTTATAGCTCTTCTATCTTGGAATCAATACATGAAACTGATTCTAAGACTAAAGGTAAAGGGTTTTGTTTGTTTGTTTTTTAAAGAAGGTACCATAAGAGGTCCAGATCCAACTTTATAGATAATAACGATAGCTAACATCTATGTAGCTTTAAGTTTTTCAAAATACTTTAAATATATACTCTAATTTCTTCCCCATAACTAATCTGGGAGGTGGGTACTATTATTATGCCCACTTGACAAATAGGAAAGTTAAGTCTGAGATAAGTTAAGAGGCTTACCTAAAGTCACACACCTAAGAAGTATCTGAATTATGATTCCAAACTCAGGTCCTCTTGACTCCTTCTCTAGTATTTTATCCAAAAGACCATGGTGTCTATGAAAGAGGAAGAGGGTGAGGCCAAGTGACTTTCATAAAGTCACCTAATGATTATCCCACAAAAAAAGGCATTCTGTCTTTTAGATCTAGGTATTTTCTCTAGTTTTCCCCCAGACCTGGAAAGCTCTTCTTTCTCATCTCCATCTCTTAGCTTCCTTAGCTTCCTTTAAGCCCCAACTAAAATCCATCTTTTATAGGAAACCTTTCCCAACCTCTCTTAATTCTATTGCCTTCCCTTTCTTAACTATTTCTCATTTATTTTGTATATTGCTTGCTTATACATATTTGTCCACATGATGTCTCCTCCATTCAATTATAAGCTCCTTGAGGGCAGGGACAGTCTTTTAAGTCCTTCTGTATCTTCAGGGCTTAGCCCAGTGTCTAGTACATTGTTCAATCACTCATTTGTGCAGGACAGGACTCTTCAGGACCTCATGGACCGTATCTTGCCAACACCGTCCATGAGATTTTCTCCACAAGGATTCTGGAATAATTTGCTATTTCCTCCTCCAGAAGCAAATCGAAGTTAATTGACTTGCCCAGGGTCACACAGCTAGTGAGTATCTACAGCCAGATTTGAGCTTGTCTTCCTGAGACTTCAGGTCAAGTGCTCTGACTACTGAACCATATGTAGTTGCAAGTCACTTCATTTTATTTACCTCAGTTTCCTCATCTGTAAAATGATCTAGAGAAGGAAATGGGAAACTATTCCAGTGTCTCTGCCAAGAAAATCCCCAATAGGTTCACAGAGAGTCAGACGAGACTGAAAACCAACAACAATAAATAATAGAATGAAAAACTGGACCAGTGTTCTCCTGACCTAAGAGTGTCTTCTTTACTGGATCATGCTATTATTGTGAAGGAGGGATTTGTAATTTTTTTTTCCTGAGCTCAGTTATACAGTATCTAATACAGTACCTGGCATGTAGTGAGTTTTTAACAAATGATTATTAATTAAGTAATTAAAAGACTGTCAAGCTGGCACAAGTATCCCTTCAGAGCATTGTGAACAAGACTGAACTCTCAATAGCAATCCAAAATGAACCTTCCCCTCAAATCCATTCTTGAGACATAGGGCATGCATGTTGTGAGGACACGTAGAAGCAGGCATGTAAGCATGTTTGTGGACACGTGTGCACGCCTTTTGAAAAATTGCAACTACAACAAACCACAGCAGTGAAAACTCCCCAACTCAGCACCTGCCAGGGCACCATTGCTGCTGCCAAGACTAACTTGGTACCAACTTCAATAATATCCCAATTCAGTATTTAAATAATTTGACAAGACTCCTTGGAAGCCAACCAGGGGTTGCTCAAGGCAATAACTTTCCTTTCAGGAGCCCAAGTTGGGATCTGCAGTTTCCCAAAGATAATATGGCCCCACCCCGTAGCTGGGAGAAGGCTGAAAGAAGTGAAAATATCACTCAGAGAAAAAGAAAAACACCAAATGCAGTCATGATGACGATAGCCAATATCAGTTCCCAACCAGGAAACAGTCGAGCACATTGCTGAGCCTCGGGGCAGCCCAATGGAGTCTCTTTGGGCCCACTGTCCACCTGGAAGGCAGTTTATCATATCTTTTGCCTACTCCCCCCAACCCTGCCCAGCCTTGCTGCCATCAGGGAACTCCAATCAGGCGGTCCTTGTGACAGCAGTGAATTAACAAAGGAAGTTTGAATAGCCCTTGAATGGTAGTTTTCATAGCGCAGGACATTCCCAAAGGATTAGGGAGGGAAGGGGATTGAGAGAACCCAACACTGCACATAGTACATGCCTAATCAACCTTTGTTATCTTCAGCTGACTGTAGCTCAATCCTTTCATTTTGTAGAGTAGGAAAAAAAAGGAGGCTAAAAGGCATGGCATGACGCATCTCGGGTCACACAACTAGCCAATGGCAGAGTTGGAACTGGAACCCAGGTCTCCTGACTCCCAGGATAGGGCTCTTCATGATTGTACTGCATGGAATTGATATGGTTCTTGAACTTAATAGTTTAGAGGAACTTTAGAGATATCTCCCAGGGCTTCTTAATCTGGAATCCGTAAATTTGCATTAAAAAATAGAGAGAGATGGGGCAGCCAGCTGGGTGGCTCAGTCAGGCCTGAAGGTATTTGGTTTAAATCTCCCCTCAGACACTTCTTAGCTGTGTGACCCTGGGCAAGTCACTTAACCCCAATTACTTAGCCCTTACAGCTCTTCTGTCTTGGAACTGTTCCTTAGTATCTTAGTATCTATTCTAAAACAGAAGGTAAGGAGGGAGAGAGAGAGAGAGAGAGAGAGAGAGAGAGAGAGAGAGAGAGAGAGAGAGAGAGAGAGAGAGAGAGAGAGAGAGAGAGAGAGAGAGAGAGAGATCTAGATAACTATATCTAATATAATTGGTTTCCTTATCTTTCCACGAGGATCAGCTAAAATCCCCCCTTGTTCCAAAAGGCTTGCCTAGTCCCCCTTCATGCTAGTGCCTTCCCTCTGAGATTATCTCCAATTTATCTGGTATATATCTTGTTTGTATATAATAGTGCGCAGCATGTTATCTTCCCATTAGATTATGAGCTCATTTGCCTGCAGGGAATGCTTTTTGCTTTCTTGCTATCTCCTCATCCCTTAATACAGTGCCCGGCACACAGAAGGCACTTAATAAATGTTTGTTGACTTGTTTGAGTCACCTGGGGCAATAAGAGGTGGCTGTGTTATCCAGAATCACCCTGCCAAGGTCAGAGGTGGAATCTGAATGGAAGTCTTGGCCAGGAGACCTATTCTCTACCCCTTCTCTATACCAGGTCATTCTGGCTTCCTTGCAAGCTCTATGGGATGGAGGAGAGCCGCAGGAAATTATTTCCTGGCTCTCATTAATTCCTACATCAGCAAGTTCATCACTTTGGATATTTATCCCTCTATTTGGCTAACTGACCACAGCTCACTTCTCCCCATGTGACAGAGAATGTCCTTTAAGCCAGAGTGTAAGTTACAGTTATGTCACCAGACTATTAACCTCAGGATATTTGCATTATTAGCCAATTTCCTAAGTTCTTAGAGGAAAGGCAGCTGCACAGATTTTTTCCTCCCCTTTTGTGGGAGGAAGGGGATGAACTATACAACTTTGACAAAGGTAAAAGACTAAGAGAGGGTTAAGTGACTTGTCCAACATCTCACTGTCAAATTTCAGAGCCAGAGTTTGAACTCAGATCTTGCTAACTCCAAGTCTAGTATCCTTCCCCCCCCTCCCCAAACCTTTACTATCTATCCTAATAACAACTCTTAAGATAGAAGGACAAGTGCAACACAAACAGGGTTAGGTGACTTGCCCAGGGTCACAGCCCTAGGAATTGTCTTCCCATGTGTTCTTTTGACCCAAGTACTTAGATGTCTCAAAACAGCCCCTCTTTCCTCCTTCCTACCTAGCCCTCAACCCAGTGTCTTTTCAGCCAATTGCCTATTAAGGTTCTTTTCCCAGGCATCACCCACAGCAAATGCCTGCCTGATAGGGATATATGCCGATGAGCCATTAATTTATGGCTCAGGTTTAAAACAGGGAGCACATTTATAAACAGGCTCTAAATTCTTTTTTCCTTTGCCAACAATTACCAGAATTATTTTTTTCACTGCCCTCTAGGCCATCACCATGTGGCAGCATTATAGGGATCAGGAGGGGCCCAATGGGGAAAGATGAGGGAAACAGCTCTGTGAAGTACATTTTCCAGTAGATTTTATGATCATTCTTCAATTTCAAAGCAAAACCACTCACAAAATTTCCATAGCCTTTTGAGGTTAACAGGGCTTTCTCTCCTTGCAACCTACCTTGGGAGGAAGATGCTATATAAGTTATAGGCATTATACCCAATTTAGAGATAAGGAAACTGAGGCTCAGGAAAGGGAACTGGCTTACCCAGGGTGGTACAGTTTGTCAGTGTCAAAGTTGGGCTATAGATCAAGTTCTCCTGATTCCAATGTCTGTACTCTTTGGTCTCTGCCAAGACAATACAAAAGGTCTAGAAGTCCAAGGGAAGCATTTTATGTGGAAGCAGCTTTATACAATAGAATATGTACTGGATTTGGAGGCAAGGGACTTGGGTTGGCTACTTAATATGTGAGTCACCTTGGGTAAGTCATTTGACTATTCATAATAATTTATCATCATAATATTTATCATAATATTATTCATCGTTTATCACCATTTATTCATAAATATTCATCATCACAACAGAAATGCATAAAACATTTTAGGTTTGTAAAACACTTTACATATGTTCATCTCATTTGATCTTCACAACAACCCCTATGAGGTAGGTACTATTATTATCATCATTTTATAGATGACAAAATTGGAGCTGAGAGAGGCTAAATGACTTGTCCAGGGTCCCCCAGCTAATAACTAAGACAGGATTTGAACTCATCTTCCTCAAAGTCCAACATTCTATACCTTTCCCCCTCCATTTAATCTCATTTTCTTCATCTGTAAAATGGCGGACTGGAAAGTGGACTCCATGACCTCCATGATCTCTTCTAGTTCTAAATCTTTGGTCTGGTGCCAAGTATTGCTTCAAAGTCCAAGAAAAAACACTTTATTTATAGAAACGACTTGGATGGTATATGTGTGAGTCTGTGTCTGGATCTATGTGTGTATATATTATTTATGTGTGTGTATTATACCATGCTATATATCAAATATATACACACACGCATAAATATATGTTGTACATGTTTACATGAAATTCCCCAAGGTCAGCAGAGAAAGGAGACTTAAGGAAGGCAGAACTTCCACTTAAAGGGGAGTGAGGGTGGGGAGTAATCTGTGCAAAACTGGCAATCTAATGAAATTTACTGACTCGTCTTCAAAGACAGGACAAAAGCTTTGTGCCAGGAGGTACCATCTTAGAAACATGCCTGGGCAGAATCTTGTCATTCATTTGCTCAAAAGTCAGTAGAAACTCCCTTTTGTGTTCAGAATAAATAGCAAATTCCCTAAGGGATAGCAAAGTGGCTCAGTGAAGAGAGAGCTAGATCTCGATGAGAAGTGCTGGGTGCAAATGTGACCTCAGATACTTCCTAGCTGTGTGACCCTGGGCAAGTCACTTAATCCCAATTGCCAAGTCCTTAGCTCTCTTCTACCTTGGAACTGATACTTCGTACCAATTCTAAGACAAAAGGTAACTTAAAAAAATAAAATAAGATAACAAATTCCTTACCTGGGCATTAAGTAAGATACAAAACTCTTGTGTCCTCCCCAGGAAACATCTGGGCATAACAGTGACCATGGAGATGCAGAGTTCCATTTCATACAATGACACTTTAAAAAAATCAGAGATCAGAGATCTAGAACAGAGCTAAAAGGCACCTCAAAGGCCAGTGGAGCTAACCTCCTCATCTTAGAGATAAGAGAACTTGAATCACTTGTCTAATGTCACAGAGTCATCATGGGAAAGCAGGGCCAATTTTAAAAAAAATTTGATTTTTTTCTCCAATTACATATAAAAACAATTTTTAACATTCAGACTTTTAAAAAACTTTTGAGTTCCAATTTTTCTCCCTTCCCCCCTCCCTTCACTCTCCTATCCCTGACACAGCAAGCAATCTGGTACAGATTTTACATGATGTAAAACATTTTTCCATATTAGCTCTCTTGTTGGACCTATTTTTTAAGGAGTTCAATTGCATAATAATGACAGTATTAATAATAGATATCATATTATGTGCATATGTGCATTTACTTATGTATGAATTACATGTAATATATATATATATGTTTATGGGCAACTAGTTGGCACAGTAAATAGAGAATTGGGCATGGAATTGGGAAGACCCAAGTTCAAATCCAACTGCAGGCACTTACCTACAAGTCCCTAAATCCTTTTGGCCTCAGTTTCTTCATCTGCAAAATGAACTGGAGAAGTAAACGGAAAGCCACTCCAGCATCTTTGCCAAGAAATACTCAAATGGGATTACATAGAATCAGACACCACTAAAATGACTGAACAGCAACAAAAATGTGTGCATGTATATAAAAAATCTCTCTATAAACGTAAATGTATATATAAGTTATACATGTAATATCACTATTAGTACTCTATCTCACAGGACTATTGAATGGAATGAAATCAACGGGGGTGGGGGGATTATTAAGCCCTTTGTAAGTACCAAGGGCTAAATATTAAATATAAATATAGATAATACAAATTTTCCTGATTTCAAATCACTTGTCCATACATCCGTTAAAGGACTTGCCCAAATTATTCACACAGGCAATGAGAGATCGTAAATAACAGAGCAGAGCTTTGAACCCAGGTTCCATGGTCGAAGATTGCAGTTACTAAGATGCAATCCTTTCTAGTTCTTATCATATTTTTATTTTGGTAAATGTTTCCAGATGCCATTTTAATCTGGCTCAGGCTATACTCAGGAGCGTTGTGACGGCATGTTTGATGCCCTCCCCTCCCAGGTGCAGGGCATCCACACTGTCCTCTGCCCCACTGGCAATCCCCAAGGTCTGAATTATTGGGAGCTTGAAGCCTTCATCCTGCCAGAAATGTAAACAAAAGAGCTGTCCTAATCCCGAGCTCTGTACAGCTGCTGTTTCATCAACTGTGAGCTTGAGATGCTTCTTCGAATAGGGTGTGAGGTCTAGCACCAACAAATTGCAAGCTGCTCCTGCCAAGGGACCCTGGGTCAAAAACCTGAGGAAGGTACAGCCTTAGCTGGGTGTGTGGGGATGTGAAGCAGAAAAGGAGGGTCCCAGAGATCCTTTCATAAGAGTCAAGCCTTTCCCTCTCTATCCCATTTGTCTCCATCTGCCAGAGGTCCAATCCATGTGTATTAGCTCAGATTATTCCCTAGGGTGAGCAAAAATCCTGAAATCCCTTCCATGTCCCTTTTTATGAAAGGCAGCTATGGGCGTAGCAGAAAGTGTTTTGCTCTGAGAGTCAGGGGATTAGGTTTGAAATCTGCACAAAATATACTAGCTTAGTGACTAATTTCCTCCCACTCCTCTATAATGGACCCTTAGCCTCAGTTTCCTCATGTGTAAAATGGGAATAATAGTCTTTGTAACAGTCTACTTCACAAGGCTATTGAATGGAATAGAATAAATGAAAAGGGAGGATTATTAAGCCTTGATAAGTGCCAAGGACTCTCCTAAGTGCTAGATATCAAAGAAACAGAAACAGAAAAGAGAAGTAAGAGGTAAAGGGTATGCTTTGTAGATCTCAAAGCACCATACAGACAGTAATTATTCTTTTATGTTTCTGGCTCCAAAGGATGAAAGAAGAGGTGGTAACATGTCACTTTGAGTGCCTGGAAGGATTTCTCTCCAAACAGAGAGTCTTCCTTAGACCAAGGGGAAGACTTATCCTACTGACCCATTGTGGTCTTCTTACCTAACCATAAGGAAAAACCAGAGAGAGACCACATAAATATTTCTTCTGTTCTTGGAATTCTGATATTGAGGGAACCTACTTTGGATGTGAGCTTTAGAGCTGGAAGGAGCCTCCAAAACCCTCTAGTCCAACCTACCCATTTTTAAAGTAAGGAAAATGAGGCTCAGGGTAAGGGACTCACTGATTCACTAAAGGTCAAAAGGTAAAGTTAGGATTTGAACACAGGTCCTAGGACAAAACCCAGAATAGTGACTTAGATCTTCTTTAATGCCCATCAACTACTTACAAGGACAAATAAGAGGTCTGGCCTCACAAACAGTTTGACTAAGTGCAGTCCTTCACATGGCAACGATTTCAGGGACTTCAGGGCAGAGATCCCTGCTCCACAATAGCTCTTGCCTCCATTGCCACCACTAGGCATTGTCTGATATTCTACTACTAGAATTCACTTCTGGGGCAGCCAAAAGATTTAGAGCCAGTCCTGGAGATGGGAGGTCCTAGGTTCAAATTTGGCCTCAGACATTCCCAGTTATGAGACTTTGGGCAAATCACTTCACTTCAATTACCTAGCCCTTACTGCTCTTCTGCCTTGGAACCAATACACAGTTTTGATTCTAAAAAGGAAGTTAAGGATCTATAAAAAATTTCACTCCTCTGTGTCCTGATTGCTTTTGATCAAAGGGGAATGAAGGACATGATTGGCCAAGACGATTGCCCCTAAAAGTCTCTTCCAGCTCCGACAGTCTGTGCCCTATATATGTTCCAAGATCCCTTCCAGAGATGTAATTCCAAGACCCGAGACTTTCAAGAAACGTGCCTTGAAAATGTCAGTGCCCCTTTGCTAGAGTATTTTTGTCCAAAGCACTAATGACCACCATTTTTACCTGGGTTGAGTTGGTGACCAATTGAGGGCAAGACCCTTGGCCTCAGAGGCCACAGAAATGGCTAGCAAGGGGCAAAGGGGAGATGGGGAGACAGCAATGACACACTTCACCAGCTTCACTGTTTTGCAAAGAGTTGGTCTTCACTAGCATCATTGAAAGAATTAAGCCATTCAACACGATGGGCCTGGAAAGGGTTTTTGGAAGGCTTCTCTCCCCTCCCTCTCTTTGTCCTTTCTTGTCAAATATTCCCCTTGCCTCATCCCTATTCTCCCCTGTCTCACTGGGAGTTTGTGTGCAAATAAAAGTACATAGAGATTGTATAAGATGTTCAGTGAGGAGGAACCAAAACATGAAATAATTATTCTGAAGAAATCTCCCCCACCTGCCATCCCCCACTGCCCCAAGCTAAAAGGGTGGTTCTCCCCTTCCCTTCCCCCAAAGAAAGCTTGGGATTCCTCACTGATGTGGGGTCTTTGAGGCCAAGAGCAAGGAAAATGTGGCCACACTGAGCTGATCCTTGCTGTCTTCTTAAATGATCAATGTGGATCCCCATAGAATCAATGGGCTGCAGTGATCCACATTGATCATGAAGACAGCCAAAGTTGACTGGGTCAGCAGTGCTGGGGTCCATTTTGGTGGCCCTGGAAATAATCCATTCTCATTCTCCCTACTGCTCTCACCCAGCACATGAAGGGAAACCAAGATGCAAAAGGAACAGAGAGAAGCAGTTACAGCTAGAAAAGGCTCTGTTGTCCCATCTCCATTGTGGTATTGGGAGGGGGTATTGACTTCCAGGAAATCATCTATCTTTGATGAATTGAAGTGATCTGAAAAATTTAGGAGAAAGAAAGGCAAAGAAAGGAATAGAAAAGTTGTTCTGGGATACTTTCTCCACTAAGCCTTCTGTCTCGATCTCTGTTATTCAGCTTCCTTTTATGTTGTATCATCATCTCCCTGCTAGAATATGAGCTTCCTGAAGGCAGGAATTATTTTTCTTTCTGCTAGTATTTTGACTGCTAGGACTTAGCCTGGTGCTTTGCACATACTAAATTCTTAATTGACGCAATGGCCTTGGCTTCTTGTTTATTTGATTGAAAAGCAAATTTCAGTCTGCTATATTAACACTTGGACTCAAATTCTGCCTCCAACTGGCTGAAAGACTATAGACAAGTCATTTAATAACTCTGGTCTTCTGTTTTCGGGTCTTCCTAGGTGGACTCTGTGACCTCTAAAGTCCTGATCAGCTCTAAAGCTATAATTTAAGATATAAAGATAAACTACAGCAAAAGAGGGCCACTGTCTTAACTTACAGTGCTGGGGGCCAGGGCGGAAGGGTAGCAAGGCTTTAAGTTTTACGTGGTTTCTCATCACAAGCAAATCAGAGCTTTCAGCCCATCTTGCAAGAATGTTGGCATATTAAGATGAATAATCTCTGAACAAGATAGAACCTTGAAGGACACTGAGTCTGACCCTCACCTGAAGCATTCATCTTTCCCTGACAGAAGTTCATAACCTGGGGTACATAAACTTGCTTTTTATTAAACTACTTTGACAACTTGTTTCAATATTTCAACATAATTTATTTCCTTTATTATCCTACAGAATTGATTTTATGAATTTTAAGATTTTCTAAGCAGGGGTCCACAGGCTTCACCAGCCTGCCAAAGGGGTCCATGACACAAAAAGGTTAAGAACCCTTGTTCTATGGCGTCTGTACCTACAGGTCACCTGGCCTCCATTTGAACTGAATTTCTCCTTCAATAGCTCCAGATTACATCAATCTCTAGCAAAGACCCAAAAACTTATCCTTGGATATGTTAGGGGAGAGAAGCTTAATTAATAGGTTATTTTAAAACCAGCTTGTTACCATTTTGCTCTTTGGAGAACCAATATGGTCCAAAGAGCACCAGAATTTCAGAATGCCTGTTGGGAAGATAGTTTGGGGAGCAGAGATCAGATTTAAGGGAGTCCTAAAGGGCATCTGTGGATCTCAAAGTAGCTTCTTTTCTTACTGATGCAACAGACAAAAATGAAGAGAATCAGAGATTTTACAACTGGAAGGGACCCGAGATCTCATCTAATCCAAGGGTTAAGAACCCTTGGGTCCAGGGATCCCACAGAGGATATTTTTCTGGTTCTTGAGTCAGGACTTGGTTTTGAATAATAGATCAATAATATACAAGCTGTGTGACTATGGGCAAGTTATTTCACCTTTCTGATCTTCCCACAGGATTGCCTGTAAGGAAAGATCTTTGAAAATTTTCAAATGCTTTAGAAATGTAAATTAATTTTTTTTTCCATTCAGATTTTACTTTTCAACATTAACCCATTATTCAACAAAATTCAGTGTTTGTTTGTTTTCCAAGAAAGCAATGTCTGTGCAGAGCTATTACCCTAAATATTTCCTCAGTGTGTTACTCATCAGATTTCGGGGATGTATGTGTGTGTGTTGCCTGTATATGTGGGGAGGTGGGAGGGAAGGAGGTGGGTGTGTCCACTTCTGGTTTCCAACAGTCCTGGAACTTGAAGTGTTCTTAATATCACGAGAAAAGTTGCTGACATGTTATTTTAAGCCAGGCCCGAAAGCAGAAGTCCTGACCATCTTACAAAACATCCCCATTGGGAGGCCTCTGGGGGCTATCCTTGGCTCTCTTGTTTAACACCCCCAATGGGTTCTTCCATCTTAGAAGCACCCAACAAACCCCAATCAGAAGCCATTTTAAGTTAAATCTATTTTGAGTGTCTGGGAGGTAGTGGGGAGGGGGAACTTAGCTGTGAATTGGCTGCCCATCTAGAAGCAGCTCCTCTGATGTGAGAACAAGTCAGGGTTAGAGCCCCAGAGTCTCCTATTCCTTTCATCAAAATGTATGTTTTTTTAAAACCTTTATCTTCCGTCTTCGAATTTATATGAAGAGAGAATTTTAGCAAGAGCTGGGCAATTGGTGTTAAGTGACTTGCCTAGGGCAACACAGCTAGGAAGTGTCTAGGGCCAAATTTGAATCCAAGTTTTCCAGACTCCAGGCCTGGTGTTCTATCCACTGTCCCCCCATTTAAGGTGTTGTTTTTTTTTGTAATTAACTTGATTTTTTCATCATGTTTCCACTAAATGGGCTGAGACAATCCACTTTCCCTTCTTGATTATTTGGTGAGAAAGAGGGCCATGATGAATGGTAGAAAAAATACTTTGTGGAGGCTTTTGGTCCTGGATTCAAATTCTGACTCTGCTACCTGTGTGACCTTAGGAATACCATTTAGTGAAAATAACTGGCTTTTCTGCATCTCTTAAAAGTGAAAAGTGGCATGATGTGGAAAGAGAATTAGATCTGGAATCAGATTCAAATGGCGAAATCATTCCCTTTCTCTGAACTTGGTTTCCAAATCTGCCAAACATAGTAGCTGGACCAGATGAAATCTCAGGTTCTTTCAGGGATAAATCCTGAGCCTGAGCAAGAAGTATCAAATTTACAGAATCCCATTTTGTTGAGAAAAGAGTTTGGGGAGCAGAGCTCAGCCTTCCTTCACACCTGACATTTGAGGAACTTGAGAAATATTGGAGAGGGCTTGCTTCCCCATGACTTTGAAGAGAATCCACAGATCCCAAAGCAGTTTATTTCCTGCTGATGCATTAAGAAAGATGAGGAGCATCATGGTTTTAGAGTTGGAAGGGACCTGAGATTTTATCTAGTCTAGAGAGTTTTAAATCCAAGGTCCAAGCAGATTTCAAGGGATCGGAGAAATTGGAGGGGGTGGGGGGAGTTACATTTTTATTTTCACAAATCTTTGATTTCCTTTGTATTTTCTTTTATGTATTTAAAAATATTATCCTGAACACAGACTTAAAGGCTTCATAAAACTGCTAAAGGAAGCCATGATACCCCCCAAATGGTGTAGACCCCCCATCTAGGCCAATCTCTCATTTTTTCAAGGGAGGAAACTGAGGCCTATCTGACAGAAGTTAAGTCTTGCCCAAGATCACACAGGTAGGAAAGGGAGCTTCTGACCTCAAACCCAGAGAAAGCAGTTTCCTTGATGTCTTTTGCCTTAGCATTTTGGCCAGGGCCAAGTCTTGTATGCAAGCCCAACAAGGTGCCCGTTTGGTCTTTGGAAACTTTAGCATCGCGCTGAACCCCTCAGTCACCCAGAACGTGTTTCCTCAAGCTGCCCCAAGCCCAGAGAGTCAGCCTCTGCAGGTTGCCGGGGTCTTCGGTGGTCCCCCAGCTGGATCCAGGTCAGGCAGGCCCAAGGAACCTAGTCCTCCTCCTCTGCTCTCTCTCTGCAGCATCCCAGCCTCGCCCCTCGCAGCGCGGGGCAGCGACGTCCTCCTCCTCCTCCATGGCTGAGCAGTCTCAGCCCCACTCGCTTCCTCACCCGCCCGCTCCGCGGCCCGGTCTTCGGGGAGCTGTCAGGGATGCTTCCTCATCCCCGAGCCGGGCTAATAGCAGGCAGCGCTCACCTGCCAAAGGGTGATCGTCCCCGGCGGCTGTGACGCGCCGCCGGCCGCTCCCTCGCCCGCCGGGATGGGCTCCTTGCCGGTTGCCATGACCTTATTTTATTGGGTGTTCTATACAAGCTGAAATGGATATTAGCGGTAATTACTCATTCCACGCGATTCTGTAGGTCACTCTTTGTACCAGAGTGGAAAACCTTCATTGTCTACATTGCTTAAATTGCTGAACAGTGCGCCATCAGCTCTGAATTAGTGCTCATTAATGAGCTGGGGCTGCGAGAAATTCCCTATTTATTATTCAGAGGCCAAGTATCATTCCGGCAGCTGCAAGGCAACGCTGCTCAGGGGGCTGGCGCGGGAAAACCACAATTTTCTGGGGTTTTCTTTTCTTCTTCCCCCTCCTCCTTTGCTCTTTCTGCCTCCTCAGAGGAGGCGAGGAAATGGGCAAGAGGAGGATTGGGGGCTCCAGCTCGCAGCTTGCACTTTGGATCCAAAATCAAATACCCCAAGTGGGGGAGGGGTCTCTCTCCTACATGTCCGGGACCTAATCTGTTCCACCGATCGACCTCTCTTTTTTTCTTTATTTTTGAATTTTTTTTCAATTAACAAGCATTTGTTTTCTCTTCTTCCCCCACTGAGAAAGAAAAAAAAAAGAAAAGAAAATCAAAACCCTTGAAACAAATATGCATGGTGAAGCAAAGCAAATTCCTCCATTGGCCATGTCGGAAAATGAATGTCTCATTCTGCATCTTGAGTCCATCATCCCTCTGGCAGGAAATGGGTAGCATTCTCCATCGTTGGTCCTCTGGAAACCTGAATTATCATGGCTTCTAACTCTTCTCTCTTTTTTAAAACAGTACCAAATCGTTTTGATAATTACTGCTTTGTAGGGTGCCTACCGAAGGAGTGGGGAATCATCCTCTCCCCCAGCCCTCCCTTTTCTCCTTGCCCATTGCTGCCTGGATGTTTAAAGAGCTGTCTTTCCTGATCCTCTTCATCCTTATGCAGAAAACACCTGCCCCCACCCCCCTTTTCCCATGATCCTCCTTTGTTCCCTTTGTCCCCTGGCTGAAGAACCATAAAGGACTGCTTCTGACTGAGAGAAATTTTAGAAAACTGGTATTGGTTAAATGAGTTATATACATGATCAAGGGCCAAAACAAAAGCCTGAAAGTCATGAGCCTGGGCTCCGTGATTTTAAGATGTAAAATGCGTGGGTGATTTTTATTTTTATTTTTTTGGACTGAACCTATGCTTTTACTGATGAAGGGAACTCCCAATAAGGAAACTCCTACTAATGCAGAACTACTGCACTGCAGCCCAGTTCTGGCCTGCCTGAGGCACTGAGAGATTAAATGACTTTCAAAGTCACACAACCCCAAAGAGTCCAGGCTAGGATTTGAACCCCTTTCTCCTAGCCTTTGATCCTTGGTGCCACACAAGTTATTGGAGGAACAACATAATGGACACTGAATATGAACAGATTGCTAGAGCAGAATGTCAGCCTCTCTAACCCTCAGTTTCTTCTTCTTTAAAATGGAGATGTCTGTAGTAGCTACTCCAAACTATTATTGTGCCCATCAAATAACTGTGCTAAAGTACTTTACAGATCTTACAAGCCTACTTACATTTCAGCTATTGAATATATTAATATATGATTTAAGTTTTAATAGCTTAAAACAGCACAAAGCCTTTTGGGATACCATATAAACATGTGTGTGTGTGTGTGTGTGTGTGTAAAAGCACTTTAAAGTCTGCAAAACAATTTACATATACTGTCATCTCAGGGGAACTTCACAAAATGCTGGTATGGTCCATGCCTCAGATCTTTTTGTCTCCATTTTCCAGATGAGAAGATCAAGGTTTAGAGAGTTTGAAGTGTGTATGCAGTAGTTTCAGAGGTAGAATATGAATCAATATGTTTCTGAAAATGAAATGTAAAAGGGATGTAACATGGCAAAATGGACTAGTCTAGAAACTGGGAACAGTAATATGTCAAGTACTATTTCTGGCACATCCTAAAGTTCTCCACAGTCTAGATTCAAAAGTGTAGCCCTTGGACCTGTAAAGGTCTCTGGCCCCTTTCATGGAGAAGGTAAAGGCAAAATTATTTTTCCTAATAATATTCAGATGTTTTCATTTCTAATATGGTAAAATGTCAATAGAAATAACTCACATGGACAAAAGTTCTTTGAAAGGCCCCTCAATGATTTTTAAGAATGTAAAGGGGTCTGGAGACCAAAAACATTCAAGAACTACTGTTCTTACCAATCTACCTGTCTATCTATCTATCTATCTATCTATCTATCTATCTATCTATCTATCTGTCTGTCTGTCTGTCTGTCTGTCTGTCTATCTGTCTGTCTGTCTGTCTGTCTGTCTGTCTGTCTATCTATCTATCTATCTATCTATCTATCTATGTCTGCCTGTCTATCTGTCTGTCTTTCTATCTATCTATCTATATGTCTGTCTGTCTGTCTGTCTATTTATCTATCTGTCTGTCTATCTGTCTGTCTGTCTGCCTATCTTTCTGTCTTTTTCTTTCTGTCAAATCTATTCATCCATCTTTCTATGTTAATCTATCTGTCCACATATATACATATGTGTTTGTACATATATACACAAAATATATTTACACACATGTACATGCCCATGCCAGACACTGGCATGAGGACACTAATGTCCTCTGGCGTTTCATGCTGGAAAAGGCAGCCCCTGGTTCTCAGAAGCTTGGCGAGTGATGCACAAGTCCTGGCAAGCCCTACCAAGCTGGAAAAGTGTCACCTAAGGGTCCTCTAACACACTATGCCCCAAGATCCGAGGACTAGCCCAGCTAATTTAAGAGAAACTCAGCACCAGCATGACCACAGTGTGATGAAATCCCCTGCCAAAGTCCCTCTTAAAGACACTCCACTGGAGTGTAAAGGAGCTGTGATTACATTGGTGAAGGGAATATCCTTGCAGAAGAAATGACTGGTCTTTAAAGAATTAAAATCTGTTTGCTTGCACATATTAAGTGAGCTATTGTCATTTAATCTTTCAGTCATGTCAGACTCTTCTTGACCCCATATGAAGTTTTCTTGGCAAAAATCCTGGAGTAGTTTGCCATTTCCTTCACCAATGGATTAAGGTAAACAGAGATTAAGGGACTTGCCTAGGGCCACAGAGCTAGTGAGTATCTAAGGCTGGATCTGAATTCAGGTCTTAATGAACAGAACCCTGGGCATGGAATCAGAATCTTCCTGACTTCAAATCCAGGCTCAGTCCCTCACTATCTATATGAACCTGGATAAGGCACTTAACCCCTTTTACCACAATTTCCTCATATGTGAAATGGCAAACCACTTCAGTATCTTTGCCAAGAAAACCCCAAATGGGATCATGAAGAGTCAGACACAACTGAACAAAAACATTTCATGAAAAATACGGAATAATCCAGTATTAGAATGTGTGTGATATAATAGAAAAGGTACCGATATAGAAGTAAAAAACAAACAAAAAAACATGGGTTCAAATCTTGCCTCCAACAGTTATTTTCTGTGACCATGAGGAAGGTATTAAACTTCTCTAAGTTGCTTTATGTTCTGCCCTTGTAAAATAGTGATAATTATAGATACATAGAAACATAGATATCTTCTCTAATTCACATTTTTAAAAAAGTATTTATTTTATTTTTATTTATTTTAAAATATATTATTTATTATGTATTAATTTTAATTAATTAAATTTAAATTATTTTTACATTTTTATTTATTTAGAATTTTTTCCATAGTTACACGATTCATGTTCATTCCTTCCTCTCCCTCCTCTCCCCTCCCATAGCCAATGAGCAATTGCACTGGTTTTATATGTGTCATTGATCAAGACCTATTTCTATATTATTAATATTTGCACTAGAGTGATTGTTTAGAGTCTGCATCCCCAATCATGTCCCCATTGAACTAGCACATGATACTTCTAAGGCAAGTGTTTTGTATATCTCAAAGTGGTATGAAACTATGAGCTATTACTATTATTTTATCAATGTGAGCTTCAGCATTATTAAAATTGCCTATTAGCCCTGTCATAGTGGTAGTAGTTCAGGGTAAGCAATGCTTGTTGCCTGTTGATTGGTGGATTCTTTCAGAAGAAAAACTCTTCCTGGCTAGGAGAAGAGGTCTACAAAATTAACATTAAAGATCACTCAAGGACATTGGACTTGGCAGTTTCCACCAATGGGCAACACTTGTAACCCACTAGCAGGTCAACAGCCCAGTTTTCTGTATAGAAAGGTGAAGTATGTGTGCACATACAAGAGCCCATGAAAGTGCACGCCCGAATAAAATCAGTAGTAAGACTTTAGGTCTGCAAATAAATTCCCAAGCATGGTTTTCTATTTAAAGGAAATTTAAGCCACATGTTTATTCCCCATTTTTCCACGTATTTTATCCAAATACAGCTTTGGAAGAGGCTTTTCAATTCCAAGAGGCCTCTTGAGGTGCCTTTATGAGCACTCAGGCCTGTCTTTCCTTTGAAACAGGAAGTATATTTAGGAAGGACTAGGTCTGCTTGAATTGCAAGGTCAGCTGATATGAACAATGCCCATGACAGTAGAGCCTTGGTAGGAGGAAACAGATTCTCATATTTGTAAACCAAGGGTAGGAATTTGTGAATACTCACTGCACCATACTACCTCCCAGTTATTACAGCTGCCTTCACACACCAGAAATGACTTTGTATGTATACCTATGTGTACGTGCATTTTTTGTACATTTATATTTGCATATATTTATTTTTATATTGTATATTTACATATAATACATATATTTGTATGTAACGTGTATATTCATAAATATACATATTTATACATAAGTATATGCATAAATATGTAGATAGGTATTGTATCTGTGTATTCACTGTTTCCCCAAGTAAAATGTACACTCCTCAAATGAAGTCCCTTCAGTAGTAACTATTTGTTGTCCTTCAGTCAAGTCACTTCTTTGCGACCCCATTTTGGCATTTTTTTGGCAAAGATACTGGAGGAGTAATTAAGTACTTTTTTTAACTGATGAGAACAGAATTGAATTACTCATGATATAGAAAATGAGAGGCAGGGCAGCCAAATGGTAAAAGACTAAACCTTAGAGAGGGGGGAAAGAGCTCTTTGTTCAAGTCCTGCTTTTTCTGACATATACTGGCTATGGGACTGTGCATCAGTTACTCAACTTCTCGGTGAACTTAGGCAGCTGTCTAAAATACTAAGATGAAGACTAGGTACCTGTCTGGGTAGGTGAAGTAAATTTCCTCCCTGACCATTCCCTATCTCAATTAGATCACAGATCTGGACCTTCCATTGAAAGCAAGGAAGGAAGGAAGGAAGGAAGGAAGGAAGGAAGAAAGAAAGAAAGAAAGAAAGAAAGAAAGAAAGAAAGAAAGAAAGAGAGAGAGAAAGAAAGAAAGAGGAAGGAAGGAAGGAAGGAAGGAAGGAAGGAAGGAAGGAAGGAAGGAAGGAAGGAAGGAAGGAAGGAAGGAAGGTAGGAAGGTAGGAAGGAAGGAAGGAAGGAAGGAAGGAAGGAAGGAAGGAAGGAGGGAAGGAAGGAAGGAAGGAGGGAAGGAGGGAAGGAAGGAGGGAAGGAGGGAAGGAAGGAGGGAAGGAAGGAAGGAAGGAGGGAGGGAAGGAAGGAAGGAAGGAAGGAGGGAAGGAAGGAAGGAAGGAAGGAAGGAAGGAAGGAAGGAAGGAAGGAAGGAAGGAAGGAAGGAAGGAAGGAAGGAAGGAAGGAAGGAAGGAGGGAAGGAAGGAAGGAAGGAGGGAAGGAAGGAAGGAAGGAAGGAAGGAAGGAAGGAAGGAAGGAAGGAAGGAAGGAAGGAAGGAAGGAAGGAAGGAAGGAAGGAAGGAAGGAGGGAAGGAGGGAGGGAAGGAAGGAAGGAAGGAAGGAAGGAAGGAAGGAAGGAGGGAAGGAGGGAGGGAAGGAAGGAAGGAAGGAAGGAGGGAAGGAAGGAAGGAAGGAAGGAAGGAAGGAAGGAAGGAAGGAAGGAAGGAAGGAAGGAAGGAGGGAAGGAGGGAGGGAAGGAAGGAAGGAAGGAAGGAGGGAAGGAAGGAAGGAAGGAAGGAAGGAAGGAAGGAAGGAAGGAAGGAAGGAAGGAAGGAAGGAAGGAAGGAAGGAAGAAAGGAAGGAAGGAAGGAAGAAAGGAAGGAAAGAAACGCTGGTTTTGAACTAGTTTGGGAAGATAGGGAATGAAAGAGAAGAGGAAACAGGTCTCCTAGGGAAAGACATCATATGTTCTGTGGTAGATTCAGGTCAAAGACCTAGGTTGGAATCCTACCTCCCAAACTCAGGTCTTTCTGACTCCAAGTCCAAAGCTTTATCCACTCACAGGGTAGATTCTTTTTGTAATGTTGTATAATTTCTTTTATACACCTAAAAACATTACTTTGAGAAGGGGTCCTTTGGATTCACCAAACTGCCAAAGGGGTCCATATCACACAAGAAGTTAAAAAAAAAACAAAAAAAAAAAACCTGACCTAAAATGATCTAAGATCTCTTCCAAAGCCAAATTGTATCATTGTTATGATTAGACTTTCTTACAGACATATAGGATACCCCTCTGGCTTGCAAAATTAAAGGTGAGAGAAACTTCTAGAACTAAACCACAAATCAGCATCACCCAGAGTAGGGAGAAAGAAAAAAAAAAACTCGTAAAGAAGTGCAGCTTGGGTAATTCTGGAAGACCACATCTCTTCCAGCTGCGTACTCTTTGAAGAGCCTCAAGCATCTTTAACTTCCTGCTATAATCGTGGGCCAGGCTCTGAAGATATCTTAAGCCTCACTATTTATCTGCCTGGCGAGGCACAACACTTACTTATTAAAAACATATCTATCATGGTTAATGACTTGATTTTTTCCCTTTAATACGGCCCAATGACAGGTGTAGAGAGAAGATGAGCGTCAGATGCCGAAGCAATATGCTACCGCTGTCTTAGAGATGCTTTGAACATCAGCATTCCTTCGTGGTACCAGAGGAGAGAGAAAACACGCACACACATAGACTCACTCACACACACACACACTCCAACCCACACCCACAGATTACACGCCTGTGCTAGATAGAAAATCATGCCATTTGCAGTTTCAGATAAAAGCATGTTGAAGTGCATATGGAAAACACCATTAGGAGGAACTCCAGTGTGCCCAAGTAAAACGGGTCATTAGGCTTTCGTTTGGCGGAGAGTGTCTCCCATCTGACAGTGCCGAATGGTAGCGTTTTTAGGAGCTTATGTTCCCAGTTACATTAAACAGACAAACAGATTGACTATTTTGCATTTCTCATTTGACAACAGCTTGTCTTCATTTGCCGCACACTGGTGGTTGGGCTGAAAGCATGGAGGATGAGCGGATCCAAGGTCCTGGTTTTGAATAACAGCAGATGCCGACGTTTAACTTCAAAATCAATCAATTCTTTTTCCTGAGTATGGATAAAAGGTCTAGTGAAGCGCCTGAAGGCGGATTTCTGCTGTTTACAGCTGAGAACACGGAAACCACATTCATTACAAAACTTTCGGCAGGCGATAACCAATGTGGGTCATTTTTACTTAGGGAGGTGTTTGGAGGAGAAGTTATAATTGAGGCCGAATGAATATAATGATGTAGCCAGGATCCAGTGGGTCTGCCAATTAAGAGGAGGACGCTGTTCCGCTACAGGGGAGGGGGAGGGCGGAAGAGGATGGAACGTTAGGAATTGAAGCTGATCCGGGCCACGGCTCCGCCGTTCTGTCGGCGGCCCTGCAGTCCAGTATTCCAACGCAGTGATGAAGAGTGACATACAATGGAACCCTTTTCAGGCAGGCCACTTCTCTCGGTAGCCTCTGGTAGTTCCCTTAATTAAAAGCTTTCTCCAAAGAAGGAAACATTCCAGCGGGCCATTTCTCTCTGGAAGCTGGAGAACTAACTAGCCTGAGTCAAAGCCCAGTTCTTCCTGTGTCACTTTCCCGATGCTTTTGGGTCCACTCAAGACATAAGTTTGAACTCATTAAAAACCAACAATTTAACTCCTTTCTCCACGCCTGTCCTCCCTGTTTGAATGGGCACCTGGGGCTCTGGTGCAGTGGCAATCAGGCATGCTGGTCATCAAATTCAGGTCAGTTCTACCTATTATACTTGAGGCACCGTATTTAGCGATAGGGAGGCGACAGCAAAAGCCTGAAAGCCCACGTTGCTACCCGCCTTCCCATACAGTCTTTTAGGGAAAGTAAAAGGAAATACAAAAAAAAAAATAAAAAGAGTACAGAAATATGGCATGGGCATAATTAAAGATAAATACAAGACCATGGAGGAAATGGGGAAATCTAGACAAAGAGCTGTAGGAAAAATGGAGGAGAAGGCAGATACTTCTTCGCAGGCTATCAGGGAAGGCTTAATGGTGGAGGAGGCCTTGATGGAAGAAGAGAGTTTTCCATAGAAAGACATGAAAAGGGAAATGCTTTTCATGGCTAGGAGAACATCCTATGTGTCAGTTCTTGGAGACTGGAGAGAGCAGGGTAAGATACCAGAAGAGCTGCAAGTTCAGTGGGACTGAAATAGGGGTAATAGAGATCAGTGTTGGGGAAGAAGAGACCAGTGTTGGAGCCAGATTTTTTTAAGGTGTAACAGTGATATAGTCAGGTGTGTGTTAGAAAAACTATTTTGGCTATTGGGTGACAGAGGTATTGGCTGCTGCAGATAATAACAACAATAAATAGCTTAGAATAATAATAGTGCCTCCTATAAACCAGGAATCACAGTGGATAAAATGCTGGACCTGAAGACAGAAAGACTCAGTTTCCTGAGCTCTCATTTGGTCTCATAAACTAGCTGTGTCATCCTGGTCAAGTCACTGAGCCCTGTTTGCCTCAGTTTCCCCATATGTAAAATGAGCTAGAGAAGGAAATGACCAACCACTCCAGTATCTTTGTCACAACAACCTCAAATGGAATCACAAAGAGTCAGATAGGACTGACATGGCTGAACAATAAATGTGCCCAGGCACTGTCCTAAATGCTTTACAAATATCATTTCCCATGAACCTAACAACAACCCTGTGACATAGGTCCTATTGTTATTCTCATTTTACAGATGAGAAAAATGAGGCTGAAATGTTAAATGATTTGCCCAGGGCCACACAGGCTATTTATCAGAGGTTGAACTCCAGACTTTCTTGGATGCCAAATTCTGAACTCTAGCTAGTGCCCCATCTAACTGCCTTCAGACAACTGCTTAGGGTGTATTTAAATGGTATAGAAGTGGGAAGACTATTTAGTTAGTTGTGACCCATTATTAGCTCAAAAAGAAAAGCCTCAGGAAAATAAACTAGTAGGATGGTTTAGGGCGTAGTATTATTTGTGCTTTGGGCTTCTAGGTAGTTCAGTGGGCAGAGCCACAGACTTGGAGTTCAGAATGCCCTGAGTTCTGAAGTCCAAGCTCCACACCCCTCCTTCATTGACTGCTGGACTTTAATCCAATCAAAAGCCTCCAGAGGACAGGGAAGCTCAAACCTCCAACAAGCCTCCCCCAGAGACTGCATGGAGAGATCTTCTGTCAAAGTTCCAAGAGGGGAAACTGACAGAAGCCCCCAAAACCAGAATGCCCTGAGTTCTAATCCAGCCTTAAACACTTATTAGCTGTGTAATACTAGGCCAATCTCTTAATCGTCATCATCTTCGGTTTCCTCAACTGTAATATGTGACAGCTGGCAAAAATAGATGATATACTCCATTCTAGACCCAAAGGCTGCAATTCCAGAATCTTGGAGCATCATCTCTTTTCAGAAGATGACTGCAGATTAGACTATTTGACACTGAGGTCCCCTGGTAGCTCTGGCTCCATGCTAATGGATGATAAGTGTGTTAAAGATTATATCCTGTGTCTCCTAGTTTCGGACTCTCCTCTAATGGCCCATATTCCTGCACACCTGCTGCAAGTCAACATGCACACCAAAGGGATGGCCTCACTTTGTTTCTTGAACATTAAATGATCACCCATCTTGAGAACAGGTGTCGATCGGGGGTATACTAAGAAAAACACTGTTTCCCAGAAATAGGTGTAACTCCATGCCTTTAGACAACCTGTAGGGACTTGCTTAGCTCACATGGGCTGTGGCATAAATCCACGCCAGTTTGCCCAAGGAACCTCTCCATTTACTATGTCATCTACAAAGGGGCAACAACAGAGATTTCCTAAAGATTTTTCTTCCTGTTTTGTAAGAACTCTCAAGTTTCATTTTTCATTTGAGGGAACCTAAGTCTATAATTGAGATGTCTAAATCATAAGGGTGCTGACTAAAATACAAACCCAAATAGGAGAATACCAAGTTTCAGTAGAATTCTGAATACTACCTTCTCTTCAAAAATCAAACGACAAAAGCCTAGCTTTTGTGGATTTTCTTTCTTTTTCAGGAACTGAAACTTTATTTTTAGACAGAGAGACAGTTCTGGATCAGATGATTTCTAAGGTTCCCTTCTTTAATCCTGTAAGGAAAGGTTGGCTATTGAGTGACAATTTTTGTTTGGCCACAGTGACTCACAAGTCAACATGACAGATACATTATAGGAGAGTAGAAATCATGCCTGATTGGGTCTCAGAAGACCTGAGTTCAAATCCTAATCATCGTACCTATTGCCTGTGTGACCATGGCCATGTAATTTGAATTCTCTGGGCCTGAGCTTCCTGAACCATAAAATGAGGAGATTGAAACAAATGGCCTCTCAGTTCCCTTCCAAATTACATCTATGATCTATAATCCTCTAATAATAAAGCATCATTTAAAAATTGATATTCCTAAAATATAAATTTAGCCACATCATTCCCTTACTTAAAAAAACACTGTAGCTTCCTAGGACCTTCATCATCCTTTCTACTGTTATTTCATGCAAGCTCATCTCAATTAAACTGATCAGCTACCTGTTTCTCCATATGTAGACTCTGCCACTTATGGGACTTGACCAGGCTATGCTTGTAATGTACATCTTCTTGATGTCTCTCTCTTAAATTCCTCTCTCATCTTGTTGTCCAGACATGTCCAACTCTTTGTGACCTCATTTGGGGTTTTCTTGGCAGAGAAGCCTTTATCTTCTCCAGCTCATTTTACAGATGAGGAAACTAAAGCCAACAGGGTTAAATGACTTGCCCAAAGTCACACATTTAGTAAGGATCTAAGTTCAGATTTGAACTCAGAAAAATAAGTCTTCCAGACTCCAGGCTCAGCACTTGATCCACTTTACCATCTGGCTGCCCATAAAATCCCTAGCTTCCTTTGAATCACAGAACAAGTGCCATATACCTGATGGACCAGTTGAAAGCACTCTTCTTTGGCTATCACTTTTCATTATTAGTAGAGGTAGCTAGGTAGCAAAATGCAAAGCACTGGTCTTTACGTAAAGAGTTCAAATCTAGCCTCGGAAATCAACTAGCTGTGATAAGCTTGTATCATGTCTACACAAACCCACTCCATCTCCAGGAGAATCTAAGATACTTGAAGACAGGGACTTGCATTTTTTTACTTTCTATTTGCAGTGACTATTTCACTAGCTTGAGCATAGTAGGGATTTGTCAATGGAACTGAATACATTATTTTAAAATTAAAAAAAAAAAAAAACAGCATGATTCTTAGCCCTGTCTGTTCCCTTTGCTGTCACTCCACTGTTGTTGGGGCAGAAGCAGGGGTAGGGGTGTGGAGGGACAGGACTGAAGGATATTTTATATTTTCCATTCTTTCATTTGATGCATTGTTGCCCATAGAGAGGACCACAAAAATTCATCTTTTTTTTTTTAATACCGTGCCTCCTAATTCTCTCTGACAATGAATCATGGAATGCCACAGTCACAAGGAAAATCAGAATTGCAGGTGGTCCAAAGGATAATGGAGACATACAATAAATATAAGCAGGCTGTGCATGTAGCCCAGGGGTGACCTATGAGTGACAAAGAGACCCTCAAGGACATGGGTATTTGGAAAAGGAAGAAGACCAGACACATAGTGTAGAAAGGGACCAGAGAAGGGCAGCCTAAAGGTGATCGGGATCCCTTAAGACACTAAAAGAAGTAGCTATGATCTATAGTGGACAATCTGAAAGATTACAAAAATTATAGAAGAATCAGAGAAGATGTAGATGGTCCCAGAAAGAAAATGTCCACATAGGGAGATAAGAAGATCCTAGGACCAAACATATCTATTGCATGGGTTACCAAAGCTAAAGAATTCCTCATGTGATGGACAATCTTGGGAAGATTAGATAGACTACTCCTATTTGTAAAGCACTTAGCACAGTGCCAGGGCTGTATAAATGCTATTCCCTTCCCTTCTCCTCCTAATCTTCAGGGCCACAACTTGGAAATTTTGTACCCAGAATAGGAGTCAAAAATTACACCAAGGGTCTGAATGCAGATCAAAGCATATCATTTTTCACTTTATTTTCTTCAAGAGGTTTTTTTGTTTTGGGTAACATGACAAACATGGAAATATGTATTATATGATAGCATATGTAATAATCTCTATCAAATTCTTACTGTCTCAGGAAAAGGGAAAGGAAGGAAGGGAAGGGAAGAATTTGGAACTTGGAATGTGTGGAAATTAATGTGAAAAATTGCTCCTACATGTAATTGATATATGACTGAAAAAAATTACTCCAAGGGAAAGTGCTATGAAAGGGATGGCACATCACAGGTAAAAGAGGACAGGATACTAGGATACTGGGGAGAAATTCACCTGACTGCCTTCTATTTCAGCTAATTATTCTCACTAACGAGGTGCTAATCTCTGCTGTTTCTATGCTGCTGAAGGATTGTAAGTGTTATTGGCACCCTCAAAATTCAGTGCTCTCTAAATTTGACACCCTAGGGCATAGTGCTGTTTGCCCCACCTTAGTTGCAACCTGGAATTCTCAGATAAGGAATGTAGAAGCCCTTACTGAGCTTGTATCTAAAGATTTTCCCTGCTTGGTAATGGCTTTGGTGGCATTGTGCTCTGCTGGCATCACTGTCAGAAACTCAGGGTCAACTTCATGCCATGAAGAGGTATTAGAACAGAACTTTTAGTTGATAATTGCCTTGTTTTATGGGAGAGACAGCATATTGCGGTTCCTTGAAATGGCCCTACAAACCCAAAGTACTGATTTTGATATTCAAAAGGCATTTAGGTTTTTGACAGCAGCACTAAAAGATAATGATGAAAAGTACAGTTGATTGCCTGGTTTTCCTCCTTCTGTCTCCCTCCCGGTCCCTGCCCACCCCACTTTGTGGCATTGCTGAGTCCTGCCTTTAGGGTCTTTGTTGTCTTAATGGAGCCGGAAATGAGACTGGAGCTTGGAGTTGGCTGTTTCTCCCCCCTCCGTCGTCCCTTCGCTGGGTTTTGGCCCCTCAGACAAAGGCTCCTCCTGCAAGAGTGGAGGGCAAAGCTTTCCCTAGATAATGAACAAACCCCTCATTAATAGGAGGTGGGATTTCCTAGTCACAGCTTTTAAGGAGAGGGCAAAGGTCCCCCATTAAGCAGAATCCAGTCTAAACAGGCCTGTGTAAAAGTACAGGGGGAGAAGAAGTCAAATGTTTGTTCAGATTTCTCCACTTGGGCTGCCCAGAGGAAAGGAAAGCAGGGGAAAGCCAGGGAGGGATCCAGTTGGCTGCATTCGGGCTACAAATTGCTACCACTTGCTTTTTGTAGCAGGACTTGTTGCCTTTGAGTGATATAGCCCGTCAGCTCATTGTATGCACAGTCAAACAGCCAGGCAGTGACAGATAGACTGAAACTCTGAGCTCCTCCATCAAAGCTGAAGGATCCCTCTGGCTGGGAATTGTGAATGAGCAGCAGCCCACAACAGCCCTGCTCCAAAGCAGTGGCTTCCAGCACAGCTCCAGCTCTGCCTGATCCTGGAGCGTGAGAGGGTCAGAGGAGAGAGAGCCCTAGAAAGAAAGCATCCCAAGAGGCTCCTTTTCCGGTGACTGCTCTGAGTCCGGAAAAGGCCGAATCACCTCGGCGTAATGATTAGTTTGTTTTCACCTTAAAGAGCAATAGAACGGTCCTCGAAATCCTCGCGCTTCCCTCCTTCTCACTTCAGAGTTTATAGTAAACTATTATATGTTCAGGCAAAATAGCTCCGAGCCCCTAGTTGAAAAATAGCCTCATAGTTAGGCAGAGATGGAACTCGCTGCCTAACTTTACATATGTACCTGCTTTGCCCTTTGGGGGACAGATGTAAATCGGAGTATACCGGAAGGGTTTGAGGAATAAAACAGAGCATTGTCTTCTTCCTCTGTGGGTAGATAGGTACTGGAAAGCAAAGTTAGGGAAGGAGCTCCCTCATCTCTATGAACGGTGTGATGTAATGGGTTTGAGACTTACTTCCTGTGTAACCTTGGGTAAGTAGGATTAGTTTGCCTCTCTGGACTTGAGTTTTCTCATCTGTAAAATGAAAGCCTGTTGGGCTAGGCATCTGGGTGGAACCGTGGATAGAGAACTGAGCCTAGAGTCTGGAATGTCTGAATTCAAATGTGACTTCAGACACTTACTGTGTAACCCAGGACAAGTCACTTAACCTTTCAGACTCAATTTTCTCAAAAGTAAAATGGGGATAAAATAGAACCTGACTCCCAGGGTCGGTGCAAGATCAAATGAGGTGATTTTTGTAAATTACTCGGCACCCAGTAGGTGCTATATAAATGCTAACTATTGTTATTAGTGTTGACTTGAACAAAAGAATTTGGGGAACCTATATGCCATTTGGGAAACTGAAGGCCTGGGAAATATGACTGATTGACATTACCATGGTTACCAGGAAATGGAAGTGTTCAAACTATAACAGACAGGATACAATCAAGCTTGGGAAAGGAATCATAGATAGAGGCTAGGGTGGAAGGGAAGGGGCTACTTACATTGGATAATAAAAGGCTGGTCCTTGCCCAGGTGTGGGTCTTCTTGGAAAAGGGTCTCTGATACAAAGACTACTTAAAGACAAAAAGAGCATCTTAGCTCCACCTAACTGGGATTGTCATTGACTTTAGGGTGCATTATTCAGTCTGAAACTGCTAGTCTGAGATTCCCTTCAGGGTGGATTCTCTTGGGAACAAGTGCAAACTTTGGGGTCTCCAACTTACAATCTAGTCCTAAAACTTACAAGTTTGGGGTTTCTAGAGACCATGTTGACATTAGATTATTGCTAATTAGATAATAATTATCATATAATTATATAATAACACAATCTAATGAGATAATTTTGAATTCTCCAAAGCATGGGTTCTTAACCTTTTTTTGCATTGTGGCTCTTTTGACAGTCTGATGAAGCCCATGGACCCCTTCTCAGAACAGATTTTTAAATACATAAAATAAAATACATGAAATTACAAAGGAAATGAATTGTACTGCAGTGTAGTTATCAAAAACCAAATGAATCTAAGACCATGTTGGCGAACTTATGGCATGGGTGCCAGAAGGGGCACGACGGAGCCTGAGGACATTTTTTCACATCACCTGCCCTTCTTCCCATCAGCCAAATGGGAACATTTCCTCCCTCCCCTGTCTGGGGTAAGGGGGAGGCTCACTTGTACTGTGAACGTTTGGACACTTAGTCTCTTAAAGGTTCACCATCACTGATCTTCCAGCTAGAATAACTCTTGATAGTATCATTTCACTATTCAATCCTGAACAAACATAATGATTTTCAGTTTTGTTTTGTTTTTAAACCCTTACCTTCTGTCTTGGAATCAATACTGTGTATTGATTAGTTCCAAGGCTGAAGAGTGGTAATGGCTTGGCAATGGGGGTTAAGTGACTTGCCCAGGGTCACTTAGCTAGGAAGTGGCTGAGGCCAGATTTGAACCTAAGACCTCCCATCTCTAGGCCTGGCTCTCAATCCACTGAGCCACCCAGCTGCCCCCGACATTCAGTCTTGTTGTGTTACAGAGGAGAGGAGTGATACTTTGCCTAGACCTAGATAGTTATCTTTATACTGGACTTTAGTTATAAAGACCTGCAAAATAAACATAAATAAAATAAAAAGAAGGCTGCCCAGCTCAACCAATTCAAAATGGTTGTTTCTGTGCAAACCAAAAAAGAATAGGCAGGCCAATGGTTGGAGGGAATTTGTCTTTAGCTGGGGCAGAGTAGATTTACATTGGACAGGGCTAAAATGGTGTGCCTAATTGATTTCTTATGGTGGCCCATGGAAGGAATGTTGGCCTTGGAGTCAAGAATCCTGGGTTTGCATCCAGGTTTTGCAGATTATCGGCTCTGTCACCTCAGGAACGAAGTCACATTTTTCTTTCTTCACCTGTAAAAGGACACTACTACTTGCCTCTCTGAGTACCTATGGGGTTCAAATTATATAGATAATACATATAAATGGCAGCCACCATTACTAAAGCAAAGAGAAGAGGCAGCATTTAAATGGAATGGAAGTTGTCCTGGATCACTGAAAAGTAACCCCCAATTTGCTGAGACTCAAGCAAAGGAAATCAACAGAGCACTGTCCTCATTGTCCTTCCCCTTCCAATCCCCCCAAAAGGGGATTTGCATTGTCTCTGTTCAGGTAAGACCTCCTAATTAAAAAATGGCCTCTCTACAATCTGGCCCCATCTCTCCTAAAAAAAGAAATGCCTGTGAGAAAGTGCCCAATCTTGGCATCATACTTGGGGGGAAGGGGGGGATTGCAAAGAGTAGCTTTCATTATTTTGATGGGAGGAGAAAGGGAATGTATTTCCTGTATTTCCCATTTACTTCCTTTACTTCCCCCTTCACCCAGGCAGGAGTTTTCTCTTTGTGTCCTTGGAGTGTGTGTGAAATAAACCAGAGCTGGTGGTCAATTGTAATTTGGCCAGAATAGATAAAATTCAGAGTCAGTCCAATTTAGAAGTGTTTGAATTGCAAAGAGAGAGCAAACACTGGATAAAAAGCTTCAAGAAAAGTCCCCAGATTGTAGCCAGCTTTTGTCAGGGATTTGGAAGCCCCATTCCAGTTCTAACTCAAATCCCATTTCTTCCAAGAAGACTTCCTGTATTGCCCCAGTGGGGAATCATCCTTTACCTCCTCAGCCCTGACCCTGTGGATCTCTTCTGTTCTAGCACCTCATCTATTAGAGTGTGGTGGAGATGAGAAATATTGAGTGCTGAGACAGAAAATCTCCACCAATACTAGGCTCTAGTCTTAACAGTTGTGGGAGCTAGGGCCATGTTGAATATGTTTCCTTATTTGTAAAAAAGAGTATAATGATAGATACCTCACAGGACCATGAGGAGAAAAATGTTCTTGCAAATCTTAGAGAACCTCAGAGTGTAGGTAGTGCAGTGTATAGAATACTGAGCATCAGAAAGAAATGAGTTCAAATTCAGTCTAAGACACGTATTGATTCATGCAGCCCTGGGCAAGTCATTTAACATGTTTCAACCTCAATTTCTACATTTGTAAACTGGGAATAATAATACCATTAAACGAGATAATATTTGCAAAATTCTTTGCTAGCTTTAAGGTACTATAGATATAGAATAGATATAGAGAGATAGATATAGATATATAGATGTGCTAGATATTTTTATAGAAATCATCATTAACTATAGTAATGGGAGCCACTATGGCCCTATATGTCCTAAGACCCCTTTGAGACTGTAAACTCCTTAGAGGGAGGGACCATGCCTCATTTTTCTTTCTATCTCCCCAAATGCTGAGTTCATAGAAGTCCCTAGAAAGTGCTATGTCTGGTTCCCAGGGAGGAGGAATCACAGAGCATCCAAGCTAGAAGGGTTCTTGGAGCACTAGATATCAGGAGTAGGAGGTCCCTTAGAACAAAGGTCATAGTCCATTAGGGGCAGAGGGGGCTTAACTGAACATTTTATTCAACCATTTTGCAGATCAGTCTATCAATCCTGTACTGAGCTAGGCTCTGGAAATACCAATACAAAGAATGAAATAATCTCTACTCTCAAAAGAGTTTGCACTCCAGGGATGAGCTTTACGTTCTGATAGATGAAGAAGCTAAAGCATGAGAGATGAGGTGGCTTCATTAGGATCTCACAGTACCTAAGTATTTGACCTGAGGCTCATGCCTAGGTCAAGAGACTCTTAGTCATGGCATAGGAAATGGAGGGTTGAACTTGAAGACAAGAAGGCGTAGGTTCAAATCTTGCCTCTCCCACTCAATCAAAGTGAGTGTGGTTGAGTCATTTCCCTGAGCCTTTGTAAAATGCAGATATCTATACATTATCAGGATGGTCAAATGGGATCATATGTAGGAGGCCATTTGCCAACCTTAAGGCACGCCATATGCCTTTTCCAGGATTCTTTACACCATACTAGGCTACCTCTCCCCAGATGCCATTTTAGCTTTGGGTTAGTGTGGATAGTTTGATGTTTGTTGTGTTAGGTATTTTTTTTTTAATGTTTGAGGCACGATTTATAATTATTCTATTTATCACATGCCCCTATTCAATTCTACCCATAAGATAAAAAAAAGGAAAACTGAAAGACATTTAGGAAAAGCAAAGCCATGAATAGAGTTTACATTAACTGGACTATGACCTGGGTGTTCCCTAAACTCAGCCAACATTTCCTACCCCCATCACTGCCACCACAACTAGCTCCTCTCCAGTTTTGTCCCCAGGGAAGCCAAGAGGTTGCCATGTCCCTAGTATCTAGTCCCTTCAGAATTTCCTAAGAACACAAGTGTGGGAGATTGTGTCTATCCACAGGCACATTGTGATGGAATCTCAATTACCCCATACATCTACCTCCGTCTTACACAATCACCAAATCTCAGTTTATTACAGAAAATCTGTGGGGAAAATCTCTCAGTAGGGCCTCATCCAGAGAATGACCTACCCCTTGCAGAGGACTCAGTACTGAAATTGTCTGATCACGTTCTCTGATAAAAATAAAAACCTTTCTACCCCTACCTCCTCCACTTCCTATATCTTCATTTTCTTTCTCCTTTTCTTTATATTACCCAACCAGCTGGACCATGTATAATGATGCTTGAAGTGTGCCATTCTTATGAACTTATTACCTGGCACTGGATTTGCAGTCAGGGTTTAAATCTCGGCTCTGATAGCCATGTGTCTTTGAGTCACCTGACCTTTCTAAGCCTCAGTTTCTTCATTTATAAAATATGGGAATTTTGCTAGAAGACATCTAAGGTCCCCTTCAGCTCCAAAATCCATGAGCATTGCCTATTTAATCTCCCTTCCCTCACCCTGTAAATATGGATTCAGAATGGCCAAGGAAAAGAAGCAGGTAGAATGATTATAGCACTCCATGGGAAGGTAAGCTCCTGGACACTATTTTCTAGTTGGATTCTAGATTATTGGGGGGTGGGGGTAGGGAGTTCTGAAAACCTGACGAGTTTGCATGGTATAGTTAATAGGATCCTGAGTCAGGAAGATCTACTTTCAGATCCTACCTGAAGCACTCACTAGCTATGTCACCTAAAAAGAGTTGCTAATGGATAAATGCATCCATTTCCCCATCTGTAAAATAAGAAGAATAGGACCCCTGGCCTCTGTGGTCCCTCCTCACTCTAGTTCTATGACCCCAGGACTTTGATCAATGACTTATGTATCTCTATTGGCTTATTATGAATATAAAAATTATTAGTAGTACAATAATAATAATAATAGCTGCTAGGCTATTTTCAGTCCTATCTAGGTGAAAATTGTTATTGAAGATGAAGATAAAGCCATGGTTTATAAATTTTGTAGGTGCTTCACAGTTAGGAGTCAGAACTAGAATTGTATAGGGCAGAATATGGATCCACTTCATGTTTGGTCAATTGAAGCCATAAACTAAATTTAAGTAGGCAAAATTTAATTTAATAGTGTTTTAAATAACTAGGGATCAGGCTTGGTTTGCTTCATACTAGAAGGTAGGACAAGGAGTAGTGAGTGGAGAGTACAAAGAGAGAAATTAAGGATCTGCAGAAGGAGGGGAAAATGCTTCTCAGCCATTAATGTTGTCCAAAAGTAGAGTATGCTGTTGAGATATGCATTTCATTATAATGGAAACCATGCAAACCACTTAACAGAGGTCCTTAACTTTGCTGTGCCTTGGACCTCTTTGGCAATCTGGTAAAGCCTAGAGCATAATATTTTTAATGCAAAATTAAAAATACAAGGATTATAAAGAAAACCAGTTATATTCAAATGCCCCCTCTTTCCCTTCTTAAAAAAATAAAAATGAAAAATTAACAGACCCCAGGTTAAGAACCTCTGCCCTAGAGACAAGAGGGATAACTACTCATTCGTGATGATTAAGAGGATTTCTCTTCAAGTTTAAGTTGGACTAGAGGATCCCTGGGGTTCCTTACAACTCTGAGATTCTTTGATTCCGTGAACTGTAAAGTCCCGAGCTTGACTAAAAAGCCAAGTGCCTACAGAGATGATGGGAGAGATTTGTCTAGCAACTGGTCATGTAAAAAAGACCTGAGAGTTTCAGTGGATTGAAAGTCTAACAGAAGTCAGCAGTATGATGTGACAGCCAAAAAACAAAACAAAATAAAACAAAAAACACTGTAGTCACAGAAATTTAGTCTTCACACAAAAGGATGTTTCCATGCCCCCATGCCCTGGTCAGAAGATATCTGAGCATGTCAGATGTAGTTCAAGGTACTTTATTTTAGCAAGGATATTGATAAACTAGAAAGTGTACAGACTAGGGTAACCAAGATGGAAACCAGGCCACAAGAAGTAACTGGGAATGTTTCATCTTCATGTAGAGATGATATGATCAACTCTAGGCATCATATTCTTCTAAAGAAGAACAAGGACTGGCTATTAGGAGGTAGATTTTAGCTTAATAGGATAAAGAGCTTTCTATGAAATTTTGGTCTGAAAATAGGGAGAAAGATGAGCTCCCAGTTGTGTAAGAATAATTAACTATATAATTACCTTAATTATTAACATTTATCTTTACCTCTATTCCATTAGGTGTTTGAGCAGGGATTGGATGATCCTTTTACTGAGGATATAGAAGTGGGGATTAATCAAGCAAGCAAGGAATCAAACTAGATCAATCAATCAATAAATCAGTCAGTCAACAAGCATTTATTAAAACCCTACTAGGGGTAGGGTTTTATTAGTTTGTTGTTGTTTAGTCATTTTTCAGTCATATATGGCACTTTATAACCCCTGTTGGGGTTTTCTTGGAAAACATACTGGAGTAGTTCAGCATTTTCTTTCCTAGCTTACTTCACAAATGAGGAAACTGAGGCAAACAAGACTAAGTGATTTTCCCAGAGTCATACAGATAGTGGCTAGGGCTGGATTTGAACTCAAGTCTTCCTGACTCTAGGCTGACCATCTATTCTGATGCCACCTGGCAGCCCTTTGGAGGGTAGTTTAGATCCACAAAAATGAAAGAGGTGTTTCTCTCTCTTTTTTTTTTACTTTTAAACATTATTTTATTTGGTTATTTACAAACATTATTCATTGGAAACAATGATCATTATCTTTTCCTCCCCCCTGCCCCCCTCCCACCACTTCTCCACAATTCCACTGGGTTTCACATGTGTTCTTGGTTCGAACCCATTTCCCTGTTGTTGGTATTTGCATCAGAGTGTTCATTTAGAGTCTCTCCTCAGTCTTATCCCCTTTCCCCCTGTAGTCAAGCAGTTGCTTTTCATCAGTATTTTTACTCCCACAGTTTATCCTCTGCTTGTGGATAGTGTTTTTTCTCCTAGATTCCTGCAGATTGTTCAGAGACATTGCATTGTCCCTAGTGGAGGAGTCCATTAGGTTCAATTGTACCACAGTGTATCAGTCTCTGTGTACAATGTTCTCCTGGCTCTGCTCCTCTCGCTCTGCATCACTTCCTGCAGGTTGTTCCAGTCTCCATGGAATTCCTCCACTTTATTATTCCTTTTAGCACAATAGTATTCCATCACCAACATATACCACAATTTGTTCAGCCATTTCCCAATTGAAGGGTATCCCCTCGTTTTCCAATTTTTGACCACCACAAAGAGCACAGCTATGAATATTCTTGTACAAGTCTTTCCCCTTATTATCTCTTTGGGGTACAAACCCAGCAGTGCTATGGCTGGATCAAAGGGCAGACAGTCTTTTATCACCCTTTGGGCACAGTTCCAAATTGCCCTCCAGAATGATTGGATCAGTTCACAACTCCACCAGCAATGAATTAATGTCCCTACTTTGCCGCATCCCCTCCAGCATTCATTACTTTCCATAGCTGTTATATTAGCCAATCTGCTAGATGTGAGGTGATACCTCAGAGTTGTTTTGATTTGCATCTCTCTGATTATAAGAGATGTAGAACACTTTTTCATGTGCTTATTAATAGTTTTGATTTCTTTGGCTGAGAACTGCCTGTTCATGTCCCTTGCCCATTTATCAATTGGAGAATGGCTTGATTTTTTGTACAATTGATTTAGCTCTTTGTAAATTTGAGTAATTAAACCTTTGTCAGGGGTTTTTATGAAGATTATTTCCCAATTTGTTGCTTTACTTCTGATTTTAGTTATATTGGTTTTGTTTGTACAAAAGCTTTTTAATTTGATGTAGTTGAAATTATTTATTTTACATTTTGTGACTCTATGTCTTGCTTGGTTTTAAGAGGTGTTTCTCTTAAGGAGTTTACATTCTATCAAATGACTTTAAAAACTCTTCTGACTTAAAATTATCTGATTCTCTATGGAAACTATGTCACAGTCTATGTGGACCACTGGACCAATCAGAACTGGTCTTTTCCACTATTTACAATGAAAATGGAATAAATATCTATTCTACTCTTGGTGAACACATTCTTAGGATGACTATACTGGTGTCCTTAGACCTGTTTGCCTTTCTTTTGGAGTAGAATAATGTCTAATGAAGCAAAGCAAAGTCCATCTATGCCTTTCATATTCTATGATGCTTGTCCATTTCTTGCTATAATTCCTCTACAGATGATATTCATCCAAGATACTGGGGTCCATCTCATAAAATTCTTCATATTATGTGGATACCAGGCTCTCTGTCTATTTTCCCATGCTCAGAGAATATAAAAAAGCATGGAGTAATGCAGTTATGTCATATGGAGAGCCCAATCCCAGTGCCAACAGTAAGATGACACAGGATTATGGAGTTGTCTGAAATTGATTGGTTTTCCCAGAATCAGATGGCTATTAAGGCCCAGTAGCAGATTTTGGACCCAGGTCTTCCTGATTCAAATCCCAAAATAATTCCATTTTGCCTTTGTTGCCCAAATAACACCTTAAGGAAAATCTTCCTGTCCAAATGCATCATATTAAGGCCACTCCATTGCCATTCTTTTGTAGTGACTTACCATAAAGTGACCCAGCTAAATGAAGTTGTGTCTGGATAGCTAGTTTTACTGACATGTTATTCTGAAGCCTGAGAGTTGTGATCATTATGTGATGTATTTTACTTTGATATTTCAGAAGGTACCAAGATGGATGCTTGAATCTTGCAAACTAATAGACTAAGAAAAATTCAATTTCAGGTCAAATGGCCCTAAGTCTAGACAAGAAACAGGAAAGTGCATCTTAAGGCCAAGTCAGGAATTTAGCCCCTAATGGCTATCAGAAAGACAAGATGACTAAGAGGATATATCTAAGGTAGAGAGGTAGCTGGCTTTGATGTTGGAGCCTCCAAGTTTGAATCTTGGTTCTTTCCGTATGTTCTAAGTGACCTTGCTCAAATTATTTAAACTTCTAGCTTAAATGACCAGCTAGACTAGTAGACTTCCTCCATCCCTTCCAACTCTAAAGTCCTTTAAATCTGTCATAAAGGTTTTTAATCTTTTTGATGTTATAGATGTCTTCAGCAGTCTGGGGAAGACCATAGACTCTTTCCCAGTATAATGACTTTAAATTCCTAAAACAAAATCCTCAGAATTATGAGGGAAACCAATGCTGTTGAAATATCATTTTTAGCAAAACAAATTTCCAGAGTCCAGATTAAGGGCCATTGCAAAGATATAGCAGGTACGGGGTACCTAGAAGGAAGTAGAATTTGGACATTGTCAAGTCTAACCACAGGCATAGTCTTTCCCCCAAGTTTGTTTTGTAGAGTATAATAGAACTATAGTCTGGTGTGCAGAGAGAATCATCCAGGCAAGGATGAAAAGATAAGGCAGCTCTAGAATTCTTTCTGGCAGTTTTGGGGTGATAAATTTAATTGTGGAAAAACATACACATGCACAAACACACAAAAACAACAAGAATGAAATGCATACTCTGTTCAGCATTTAAAGCCCTTCAAAATATAATTCCCCATCAGTCCCTTTCACACATTCTATATTCCAGCCCATATTACATGACATTCCATATCCTGCCTTCTTCAGTTCTGCCCAGGTTGTTTCCATGCCTGGACCCCTCATTCCTCGTCTGTGACCCCTGGAATCCCTAGCTCCTTGCAAATTTTCATTCAGATTTCCCCATCGTTTATTCCTTCCCACAATGTACTCTGTATTTTTTCCAGTATTTCTATTTTAACATTCCAGTAAACAAATTGTTTCTCTTTTGAAAGAACAGAAGCTCTGTGAGGGCAGAGCCTTTGGGGGATTTTGAATTGTTTTGTTTTTCTTTTTGTCTCTGCATTCTCAGCCTCGTACATAACAGACACTTCATCAATGACCGCTGACTCATATTGCCCTGGAACATGTAGCTTAGCTGGGCTCGTTTCTTTTCCCCTGTGTAGATGGCTCAGTGAAACTGTGATGTTGTTTAGGCCCCTGAGCAAACATTTATTGAAGGAGAAGGTTGAAGGGAGAGATTAAAAGCCCCTCTGCTTAGATCTAAAGGGCTTTCAGGAGAAAAAGATGTGAACATTAGTCCAATGCTGGGGAACGACAGAAGTGGTACCACCAGGTCTACTGAGACACATCCTACTGGTTTATGGGAAAGCATTGACCAGGGTTGAAAGCATTGCTTATTGAGATAAGGGCCAGCCTTTGTGGGGGCCTTCAGTCCTCTGCTTTGAACTCCCCAGGAGACAGCACTCTTATCCAATTGCCTTTGGCCCCATAACCTCTCTGGGTCTCTTTCTTGGGGACACAAAAAGTTGTAGCAGCATATATTTCATTTCCTGTGTTTTCTGAACTAAATGGATGAGGGTTCAAGTCTTAGACCTGCCACTGATATGCTGTATGGTGGCCAAATCATTTCTTTTCCTCAACACCCCAGCTTCCCCAGCCATAAAATAGAATTAATAACAGATGGCGGAGGAGAAACCATGAGACAAATATTAAATGACTCTTCTGTTAACTTGTTAAAATTGTAAATGGACCTTTTTCAAAAATATGATACTATCAGGTCATGTCAACAGAGATCCCTGAAAACGGACAGAAAATATTAAAGCTGAAAACAAAATCAGCTAGTTCACTCATCACCTATCCATGGCAGGAGAGAGCCACTGTGTTTGGATCTCCCACTGTATTGATTGACTTTCAAGAAACTGGATTTATGGAAGCAACCAGATGCTTGTCTAGTGGCTTACCTTTCTCTAGCCCTTGGAGGGGCAGTGTGCTTCAGAATGTGCCTGGTCAGTATTTTCATACCCATTTTCATACCCATTTTTCAGATGAGAAAGCTGACCCATAGTCACAAGAGGGCAGGCATTGTTTTACCTTTCATCTGTTTGTTTTGTATTATATATAGAAGATGTGTATGTGTATAACATGTATATAGATGTGTATATGGATCTACCATTATATGTGTCTACCTTATTATATGTATACTATATTTTTATAGATTTACATAGTGCTTCAAGATTGGCAATGTGCTTTACAAATTTTATTTTACTCAATTCTTGTAATAATCCTGAGAGGTAGATACTATTATTCCCCCATTTAACAGAGGACAAAATGCAGCAGACAGATTATGTGACTTGCTCAGGCTCACACAAATGATAAGTGTCCAAGGCTGGATTTGAACCCAAGTCTTCCTAATTCCCCATCCATCACTCAATCCACGTTGCCTGGCACAAAATGCTTAATGAATTCCTCAAGTCTCATCCCTGACATTAAGTGACTTTTTAAGTATGGATCAGTAAATTATGGGGGTTTTCTGAGCCCCCATTTCTCTCCTACTTCTTTCCTGTGTGTTCAGTTCCTAGCCAAGGAATAAGATCTGTCGAAAGAAGGACTCTTTTGCTGTACAAAAGAGACATTTGCAGAATTATTGCTATGTCTTTAGCAGACATGAAGCTCATTTAGAGCCTTACCAAAAGCCCCAAGCACTCCGGAATTCTCTTTCCTGCCCATCATGGGTTTGTTGAGTCTCCTTGGGATCCTGTGTCCTGATTCTTAATGGATATAGGTAGATTGTCCTCGGTAGGTATATGTCCTCAGGGAGGTTAGAATTTCTTCAAATGTCATCATGGCAAATATCCATCAGTCAGTAGGGCATAGGGCAAAGCTAAAGACTGACTGAAATTGGCCAAAGTTTCTTGATGGGTAGAAGCTCTAATGGTGCCCTAGATGGTACAGGAGATAGAATGTCCAGACTAGAGTCAAAAGATTCATCTTCTTGAATTTAAATCTAATCTTAGACACTCACTAGCTATGTCACTCTGGGCAATTAAAGTAGTCTTGTTTGCCTCAACTTCCTCAACTGTAAGATGAAGCTGGAGAAGGAAATGGCAAACCATTCCAACATCTTTGCCACAAACAAACAAACTAACAAAAACCTAAAAATGACTTAACAAAAAAGGAACAGTAGGGACACCTAGGTAGTACCTTGGATAGAGAGTCAGGCTCAAAGATTGGAAATTCTGGGTTTAAATTTGGCCTCAGACCCTCCTAGCTATGTAACCCTGGGCAAGTCACTTAACCCTATTGTTTAACCACTCTTCTGTCTTAGAACTGCTAGTGAGACAGAAAGTAAGGGAGGAAGAGGAGGAGGAGGAGAAGGAGGAGGAGAAGAAGAAGAAGAAGGAGAAGGAAAAGGAAGAGGAGGAGGAGGAGGAGGAGGAGAAGGAAAAGGAGGAGAAGGAAAAGGAGGAGGAGAAGGAGGAGGAGGAAGAAGAGGAGGAGGAGGAGGAGGAGGAATGGAAATTATCTATAGACTTTCCTAGAGAAAACATTGCTAAGAACATTTTTTTTCTGTCTTCCCATATTTTTCCCTTGCCTTGCACACAAAGTTCATTAGGTCTAATCTTGTTGTAGGTGCCATTAAAGTATCCCCAAAGAACTGGGTGAACCTAAAGGTTCTGAGAGACTTGATCCTACCCAGTAAACATGGCCTGGAGCCCACAAGGGCTTATGGTCTGGGCCTTCACCTCAGAGATTTGAAGTTCATGGAGATAGAGAACCACCATCCACCACCATCAAGCAAGTAGTCCAGGCCATCAGCATGGATTTGCAGTTGCTCTGGCCAGAACCATCTGACAAAGTTCAGTTGTGAAGAAATGAAATTTCTTGCATTAATAGACTGTGGCCCCTTCCTCCCAAGCCCAAGGACCCCTGGTTGCCCTCCTGTTCTCTGCTGTGCAGAAGCAGCTGGCTTTGGAGCATGGCAGGTGTCTAACAGCTCACTGCAAAGCTGCCTCACAGGAAGTGAAAGAAAGCACCATATCCAATTGAAACTGCAGGGGAATACAGGCCTTAATGCCTAATTAACCACCCTCAGTAATTTCACAGATTTGGGCTGCTGTTGGAAAAAAAAATTAAAAGCAAGCATACACAGAAAGCAATGAAGCAATTCGTGGAGGTTGACTATCCGCCCCCCCCCCAACCCCCATCCCTTATTCAGCAACCTGCTGCAATAACAGAGGAGGAACTGGTTACCCCTGGCATTGTTCTCTGTATTTTGGAAAGTTTGCACTGGAGGGCCAAAAAGGCAAAACTGGGGAAATCTGAGTGTGTGTGAGTGTGTGTGTGTGTGTGTTCCTTCATGTAAGTGTGCATATATAGGGGGAAAGAGGGAAGGAAATAAAGGAAAAGGAAGGGAGAGAGAAAGACAGACAGAGACAGAGACAGCAACAGTGAGATGGAGAGACAAAGAGAGAGAAAGAGTATCCATGTGCACATATAAGTGTGCATAAGTAGAGGAAGGGAAGGAGAGAGGGAGAGAAAGAGACAGAGAGAGAGAGAGAGAGAGAGAGAGAGAGAGAGACAGACAGAGAGAGAGAGAGACAGAGAGAGAGAGACAGAGAGAGAGAGACAGAGAGAGAGACAGAGAGACAGAGAGACAAAGAGAGAGAGACAGAGACAGAGAGAGACAGAAAGAGAGACAGAGACAGAGAGAGAGACAATGACAGAGAGAAAGATTGTATTCCTGTGCATGTATAGAGGAGGGGATAGAGGGAGGGAGAAGGGGGGAAAGGAAAGAAGAGAGAGACAGAGAGTGTTCATGTCCACATAGAAATGTGCATATAGAAAGAGGGAGGATGGAGGGGATGAGAGGGAGAGAGAGAATAGAACAACACATGTGAGTTGGCTTTATCACTAAAAGATATTTTTCTCTCTTCTGCATCTATCATATAATAATATAACACTTACAATTCTGTCTCGAGTTTTAATGAGTTAAAATCAGAACCAGTTGTGTCATTTGATTTTTTCCTTTGCCGGCACAGTCTTTTTTGGTTAGTTTTATCCTGCACATTTTCATTTGCTTTTTTAAATATTTGCATCTGAAAGAATTTTAAACTTAAAGAGCTAGCTTAGATCAATAAAAGACTCCAGTGGCAGTTATGATTAAAAATATTTCTATATGTACATTATGTATACATATATATACATATACACACAAGGGTGATAAGTGGGCATGCATGATTTTGTGCAGGCAGCTGTGGTGTCCACATGAATGTGTATGCATATTAGATGTGTGTGGATATGCAAGTGATATGTATATGCAAGAGAAATAACAGGACATGATCATAGAGCACCAAATTTGGAGTTACAGGAAATGGATTTAAATTCAGTTTCGATTGTTGTTTTTGTAATTTGTAACCTAGGAAAGAGTAAGCACATCAGTTAATGAACTACCCACCTTTAGTGCTTCACAGGTTTGGTCTGTGGTTGAAAAAATAATAATAAAAGCGAGCATCCACAGAAGTCCATAAGCCCCCAGTTTCCCTATCTGTAAAATGAGGCAGATGAACTTAACCATTCATCCTTGATCCCATAAAAACCTCTGAATCTATTCATGATTTTTATGAATGTGTGTGTGTGTCTATATACACGTGAACTCACTCTGTGTGTGTGTGTGTGTGTGTGTGTCTAACAGGGAGTAGTGGGGCTGCAATGACGTGAGGAGTAAGGAAAGCTGGCTTTTCCTAGCTGTAAAATCCTGAGCCAGGAACTTTCTCTCTCTTGTCTCAGTTTTCTCACAGAGATGAAATCTGCTTGCTTCATAGCTCTGGAAAATCTGTATAGCCATAGAAATGAGATCTAGCATTGTGATTAATTGCTATCATGTGTATATTTAAAGTTTGCAAAGCACCTTGCAAATGTTAACTCATTTAATCTGCCTAATGATTATGAGAGGAAGATGTTAGGATTAGCCCCATTTTATAGATGAGGAAATGGAAGGCACAAAAGAGTCTAGGAACACCCAAGTAATGTGTCTGAGGCAGGATTTGGACTTAGCTTTTCTTGATTTCAAGTCCAGTATTCTATCCATTGTACCTCCTTGCTGACCCTTTCTCGGGTATGACTCTGTGTGTGTGTGTGGCAAGTACCAGTCTTGGATGGCTCACTGGAAGAAATACTGCTCAGAAGACCTGAATTCAAATCCTTGCCCTTCTTCTCACTGCCTCTATAGCCTTAGACAAGTCCCTTAAGCTGTCTAGGTTTCCGTTTCCTAATCTGTAAAATAAAAGGGGTAGATGAGATGATCTCTTGAGGTCTTCTCCAGCTTTCAATTTGTGACCCTATTTTGAACAACTTCCCTAGAAAAATACTGTGAGGACTCTTGTTACTAGTTTTGTCATTCCCATTGTACAGATAAAGATACTGAGGCTCAGATGGGTCAAGAAACAGGGGCAGGCTCAACCTGTCTCAAACTCCAAATGGTACTTCTTTCAAAACTGCCAGAGAGGGCAATCAGACACATGCCAACATGTTAAGCCAAGGCAGCCACTGAAACACCCTTAAGAAATGTAAATGGGTCAGGAAACGTTAAGGAATTTAAATGGGCATGTAATGGGTGTGTATGGGTTTCTGGGCCACTATTCAAGCCAAATAGTAAATAACTATTTTCGGCTCTGGGGTAGGATGATATATTTGCATTCACATGTGATCCTGTGAACATCTATTTATACCTGCAGCCTGAGCAAAGAGACACCGTCTTCAGTGACAATCTAGGCAGGCAGACACTGGAGTGCTGGCCGCCGCCAGAGATGATATTTCTTCCCTTTACCCAGTCTACCATCATGGGAGGGGGGGAGAGAGAGAGTGAGGGGAAGAGAGAGAGGAAGAGAGAGAGAGAGGAGGAGGGAGGGAGAGATAGAAAGAGGGAGGGAGGGAGAGAGGAAAGAGAGGAGAGAGAGAGAGAGAGAGAGAGAGAGAGAGAGAGAGAGAGAGAGAGAGAGAGAGAGAGAGAGAGAGAGAGAGAGGAAGAGGGAAGGAGAGAGGAGAGGGAGGAGAGAGGGAGGGAAAAAGAGATTATGTGATGTGCTTGGGACTGTAGGGAGGGAGGCATAGGGAATGGTGGAGATGTTTGCTCTTACTTTGAGACCTTGTTGTGCCAAGTTTTACCCTGAAGCAAAATTTTCCATCCCTGAAAAAAGTGAAGTTTGAATGGAAAGTTTGACAGCATAAAGTCACACATCAGCCTCTCTAGTAGTGAGGCCTGTGAGATACCTGTTCTCTGACCCCCCCCCCACCCCCACCCCCCTTAATCTTTCTGGGTCAAGTGCTTGTTTTGAGAAATAACAAGAGATGAGCCTTGTGCAAGGACCTAACAGTATGTTTCTTTCTGCCTCAATACATCTCTGCTCTGTTTAATGGTCCCTTAGTGTACCAGGCACAGGGCTTAGTAGAGGGTATCACCCAAGAGAGAATCCTATGAGATCAGCATGGTACAGGGAATTACTGTATGGCACCAGGCTTGTGCTTGGTGTCTTGAGAGATCAGGTTTCAGGGCAGTTATTAGGTGGCTCAGTGAATAGAGGTCCAGGCCTAGAGTCAGGAGGACCTGGATTCAAATTTGACGTGAGATAAGAGAAAGAAAGAAAGAAAGAAAGAAAGAAAGAAAGAAAGAAAGAAAGAAAGAAAGAAAGAAAGAAAGAAAGAAAGAAAGAAAGAAAGAAAGAAAGAAAGAAAGAAAGAAAGAAAGAAAGAAAGAAAGAAAGAAAGAAAGAAAGAAAGAAAGAAAGAAAGAAAGAAAGAAAGAAAGGAAGGAAGGAAGGAAGGAAGGAAGGAAGGAAGGAAGGAAGGAAGGAAGGGAGAGAGGAGGGGAGGGAGAAAGGAAGGAAGGAAGGAAGGAAGGAAGGAAGGAAGGAAGGAAGGAAGGAAGGAAGGAAGGAAGGAAGGAAGGAAGGAAGGAAGGAAGGAAGGAAGGGAGAAAAAAGAAAGAGAGGAAGGAAGGGAGGAAAGAGGGAGGGAGGAAAGAAGGAAGAAAAGAAAGAAAGAAAGATATTCCTTTGGGTTCTGTAAGTGATTAGTTGTATAAGATCCCATGGGTCATATAACCTTTGTTTGGATGTCTATAAAATGGCATTGGATCCCACCATCCTGAAGGCACTATAGAAATGTAAGCTATTCTGATCACTTCAGATGAATCTCAGATGTGGTGAAATGCATCCTTCTTTTGCTTACAGGGCTCTGTCTACCTGACATAAACCAATAAGGGGTTCCTTGGACAACTGAATTTGATGCTTCTCTTTATTAAGACCTTCATACAGAAGGAACGAGGGCACTCTCCTCTCTTGCTCTCTTGCAAAATGTATATTTAGAAAGAAAGAAAGCAGTTTCCTTCACATGGCCAGCTCTTGCATAACAAGTCATTGGGTTGTGAGGCTCTGGGGTGTTTTTTCCCCTTTGAAGAATCTAAAGGAAGCAAAGGAGAGAAAAAAGCCAAAAAGGAGATGACTGCTTAGTCAACCTCTATACTTTTTTCAATGTTGTGCTTTTGAATGAATGCGTATTTTTTATCTTTTAAATGTCTTACAATAACTTAGGAAATATGACATGACAGAAGAGCAATAGAAATTAAAGATCTGGAGCTCAAATTCTGTCTCTAATACCTACTACTGGGAAGACTCTGGCCAAGTTATTTAACTTCCTTACTTGATCTATAAATTTAGGTGGATGGATTAAGTATCCTCTGAGATCTCTCCCATCCTTGATAGCAAAAAAGGTAGCGCATTGGTAGTGGAAATGGCGTAGAAATCAGGAATCAGAGGGGTTAGTGCCTTAGAACTAAAAAGGGCCTTAGAGAATATCCTGTCCCCTCATTTTCCAGATGAGAAATACTGAAGTCCAGAATGGAAAAAGGCCCAGATTCATTCAATAATTCAATCCAATTCATGTTTACTAAATTCCTACTATATGCCAAGTGTATTTGGTTTATAAAAAGAGTGACTCCAAAGTGCCTTAAACTGAGCTTCCCGAGGTCATTCTTAAAATGACTTTTGATTAATGGAAATTTAGTTTCTACATCTTGGCCAGAAAACACCTATTGCATAAAGTAAGTGGCAGGTGTGATTGGAGACCATTATTATTCATAGAGCCGTCAGTCTTTTCCCTGCTAGTGGATCCCTCTCTCACAAGTCTAATTTTATCAACACTCAATGACAATAGCAAGGACAACAATAATGATAGTCCTCATTCCTGTAACACTTTCAAGTTTTCAAAGTACTTTCTTCATCAAAATCATGGCAGGCAGACAGTATCAATAACTCCATTGTCATTTTAGATGGAGAAACTGAGTCTCTGAGAAACAAATGGCAGTTGGTGGAGATTTGTGTGTTTTTTTTTTCAGTATATCCATCACCATACTTCAAAATCTTGGGTATTTCACCTATGGGAACCTTCTTCCACCAATACAAATATCCAAATGCCTCACCACTATGTCCTTGAATTAGAGTTCCCCTCATTCTTCCTACATACAAGTCAATTTCTATCCTAACTTGCAAATATTCCATATAACATGGGATTGTTGATTTGGAGTAGGAAGGAATCTTAGAGGTCCTTCAGTCCAGTCTTCCTCATTGGACAAGATGTCCCAAAAGTCTTAGTTCCATTTTAAACTTTAATAGATGGTAGACATAAGAAGACCGGTCCAGAGAGGTCAGTGCCATAGGTGGTAAAAGACCAAGTAAAAGACAGAGGATACTCTGACTCCTAGTCCAGTACTCCCTTCCATTGCATCATATTGTTGATACAAACCAGTATTTACACAAAGCCTCCCTTAGCCCTCAACTAACTCAAAGATGCTTGGTAATACCCTGGGACATTATCCTGACCTATGCTCCCTCTTGATCAGAAGAGTAGCCAAGTGGCTGTTAGCTAACACACTGGATAACAGAGTCCAGCTCTAAAAATATCTTCAGTGATTGTTTGAAAAATCGGCCAAATAAAATGAGAGAAAATGTAATACGGGTGTGTGCAAAGCCTGGAACTTGGGTTTAAAAAAATTAAGTTTGGAAGTGTAACTAAATGGGAAAAGTTTGGCTGGACAGGCCTTGAGAGAAAGACCAGGGAGATGAAATGGGTTGCAAGATCCATGTGAGTTACTAAGGTGAAGGAGACAAAAAAAAATGTGAATTCAATTGTAGACTATATTATTGAATATAAAGTTTTAGGGAACATTTCTGGACTACTCTGTAGAGTATCAAAAATGAGGAATGTAGAAGACCCACACTGCTGGTCAGAGCATAGCAGAAACATTTATTCTATTCTATTCTCAGGACCACATTTTAGGAAGAAAATTGACCATGTGCCCTGCGGATAGTGACCCTTCTGAGAGACTATTGGCTCTTGCTTTAGGTAATTTCAAATAATACTATTGCAATTCTGAATGTGTCACATCAGTTTAGATATTCCAATATGTGAGATCACATCTAGGAGGTACATTAGATAAAGTCCAGAGACTTGAGTCAAAAAGATCAGAGTTCAAACCAGGTCTCAGGCACTTACTAGCTGAGTGACCTTGAACAAGTCACTTAACTTCTGTTTGCCTCAGTTTTTTCTATTGTAAACTTAAGACAAGAATAGCACTTACCTCCCAGGGCTATTAGAAAGACCATGTTGTCAAGTTTTCAAGTTGTCATGTACTTAGAACATTATCTGGTACATAGTAGGTGCTTAATAAATGCTATTTCCTATCTTCCCAACCACTACCCATCCCATTCCTGTTAAACCTTTGTGTCTTTCTATCAGTCCTTTACAGGAAATCCATGCACTATGCTGGAGTCTTTCTCTAGATCCCTTGATATTACACAGAAACTAGCAGGGTTTCTGGCACAAAATATGTGCTTAAGATAAATATATCTATCCATCGATCTCTGCTATCATCTATCAGTCTGTCTGTCTATTTGTCTATCTACCCATCCAATTGTCTATCCATCTATCTGTCTATCTATCTATCTTTCTTTCTGTCTGTCTATCATCTATCCATCTGTCTGTCTGTTCTATCTATCTATCCAACTATCTATCTATAATTTATCTACCATTTATCTGTCTATCTGTCTGTTTGTCCATCTCTCTATCCTTCTATCTATCCATCTATCCACCCAACTGTCTATCCATTTATCTCTACCCACCATCTCTCTATCTTTCCCTCAATGGAGCATGTGAGCTGGCCTTGTTCTTATGACCTGATTGGTGCATCTTCTTTTCCATCATATACATCTTTCTCTAATAATACTTTTTCCTCTAACTCTTCTATTCTTCACTGGTTTGAAGGCCTCTTGGGCACACCATGATCCCTTCCATTGTCCTTTGAGTGAAAAACACAGCTTTAAATTTTCAGGGACAGCATTTCTACGTTCCATGACTTGCAGCTATTTTGCCCCAGAAGATGATAATCTCCCTGAAGGTTGGGACCACTTCTATATTTTGTCCTTAATGCCCAGAGATAGCTACAGTGCCTTTTGCATAACTGACGATTAATGTGGATTGAATTGAATCACTGAAAAACAGTTAACTGTGTTAACAAAGGATGTTCCTTTGTTTCAGGGAGAAGCTTAGGGGTCATTAAAAGCACTTGTACAGTTTTCCAAAGGCCATCCAGGCAGTTCTCCTGCTCAGTTCTGGGCCTAGCTCAGTGACCACTGCACTGTCTGTTTGAGATAGAAGTACTGATGGATGGATAACTAGACTACATGATCATGTCGGGCACCTGTCATGCTTCCTTCTTTTTCTGTCTTTTCACCGCAGGCAATCTCTTTCTCACAGGTACACACACACACTCTGTCTAACCCCTTTCTCCTTCTCCTTACAATTCTTCCCCAATTAACTTAGGAAATACCTCCTGTTTCTATCCTCATCATACTTTCTCTTTTCACCTCCCCCACTGTTCTTTTTCCTCCTTTTTACCCATGAACCCACTAGACATGGAAGCAAGACACCTGGGTTCCAACTCTCAGTGCACCACTATCAGCTTTATGACCTTGGTCAAGTCAGTTCCTTTCCCTCTCCCCTCTACTTTCTTCTCTTTCTCTTCCCTATCTCCTTTTCTTTCTTCCCCTTTCTTTTTTTCCCCTCCCTGCCTTCTCCCTAGCTTAGACACTTGGTGGTATGGCAAAAATTACACTGGTTCTTGCATCATAGGATCAGCTTTTGCCATTAAAACTGTCACTGTGTGGCCTTAGAAAAATCTCTTCCCTTCTCTCTGCCTCAGTTTACTCATATATAAAGTGGACTAGATAATGATGATGTTTTCAGACCCTTCTATTCTAAATCTAATATGTATATATAGATTACATATCTATCCAAATCACAATAAAATATGATACTTTTCCTCACAAATATAATTTTTCCTCTCAAAGATTATATAAATATGCATATATACTTGTATTTGACATTTTTCTTTTGAAAATATACAAGAGAATTCTGGATTAAGTACTTGTGGGCTAGCCAGGGAATTGTCCAATTGATCAACATGTATGACATTGCTTCCCAGGGAAGGTCTAGTCCTTCATTCATTGGAAGCTGACTGTCCTCTTCCAGTAAACCCCTCTCATGCAGCAGAAGCCATATTGGGCTAAGAATGAGCACACTAGGATCCAAATCACATCCAGATAATTTAGTAGTTGTTTAACACAGAGAAAGTCATAACGTCATAGCTATGTAGTTGGAAGAGTCCAATCTCTTCATTTTTCAGATGGAGAAACCAAAGCCCCAAAAGTTGGAGTTGGAAGAGTACAATCTGTTCATTTTATAGATGGGGAAACTGAAGCCCCAAAGTTTGGAGTTGAAAGAGTCCAATCTGTTCATTTTACAGATGGCAAAACCAAGGCATCAAAAGTTGGAGTTGGAATACTCCAATCTTTTCATTTTATAGAAGTAGAAACTGTGACTTTGAAAGATTACTTGATTTGCTCAAGGTTACACAGTGAACATCAGAGTGGTGGTTCAAATACATATACCTTTACTCCTAGCTCAGTGGTATAGTGTTCTTTTCATTGTTCCAGCTACTACCAACAATCCAGTTCACCTCTTTCCATTATTCCAGTTACTACCCATAAATCAGGTCACCTCTCGGAGACTTAGTTTCTTCTTCCATACAGTAGGGAAAATAAATAGTTTCCCTCTAGACTACTGCAAGGTTACTGTGAAGAAAATACTTTATAAATCTTAAAGTGTAACAAAAATGTGACCTGTGATATTTGTTTGATAATCCATACCAATCAATGGTTGATCTTCTCTGACCTCCAGATCTTTTCGTTAGCCATATTGGTACAGGATTAATCTTTCCCGTGGAGCCATGCTATCATCCCTTCCCCCTTTGCCCACACACCTTTCTCCAGGTTTATTCACATCCAAGGGTATCAACGGCCCCATCTAGGTGAAATCCTTTGCTCCAAATCACAATAAAATAAGATGCATTTTTTCCCGTAAATGTAATTTTTCCTCTCAAAGATTACTGAAAATTACTTTTGCAAGTAAGTCTGAGGGCTTATCATTTGAGCAATGTTCCAGTTTCCATGCTAAATGCCTCACATTATTGCGAGCAAGAAATGCTGTGGAGCCAATGAATTAAGGTGACAGAAATCAGACTCCTCATGGACGTCGCCAGGAACCCTTTCTTTTCCCCCGACCATCATGGTATTTATAGCCTCTTCCAAATCAGTTTGATTTATATTGACCTTTCTTTAAGAATGAACTGTAATGTAAAAAAAAATCCTTTGGTTTTCTTTGAAGACACTGAAGCTGGTATTTAAGTGTGGAGATGAAACAAAAGCCTTCCTTCATCAGTCACAGCCTGGTTTTCAAAGAGGGACCCAAGGTTGGGAATTTCTGTGATAATCAAGGTTGGCCCATCTGGAGAAGGCTAGGTTGTCTTCCTTTTCTTTACCTTCCTTTCACCAAATGTTAACTCTGTCCTTGTGCTACCCAGGGCCTCCAAGGGCATTCAGTCGCTCATGCATTCATTCATTAGTCCAAAAAACATTAATTAAGCACCTACTATAAGCCAAGTACTGTTCTAGGTACTGCCAAACAAACTCAGCCTTCAAGAATGCCTCTCTTATCCACTCTACCTAATTTTACCTCAAACTTACAAACTCTGAGTTGGGATATTCTTAGATCTAGTTGGAAAGAACCATAGAGGCCACCAGGTCAAACCTCCTCTTTTGTAAAATCAGGAAATCAAGGCACAGAAATATCTAGTGACTTGCCCAAGGTCACAGATATAATAAAATGGCTAGGATCTGAATTCAGGTCCTGAGGTTCTACAGCCAGCATTTTTCCATTTCACCAAATTGCCCTCAAGGGATGTTGGAAGTCCAACATCCATCCCAGAATCATCCTCTGAAGCATGCCTCACAAAGTATCTACTTCCACTTCTCCTAGGATATGGATCACAAGAACTCCCAGGGAAGGCCATTTCCTTTCAGTTTCAGTGCTATGATTACTAGTCAGCCAATAAACATTTATTAGAGTGCCTACTATGTGCCAGGCACTGTTCTAATACTAGATGATATGATGCTTATTATTACTATACATAATCACTTTAAATATCGGAAGACATCACCATTTTTACAGCGGGGACCATATTTATGACAATCATTGTTTCCAGATCCCCCCAGATCACACCCCTGCAGAAGTAGGGACCCCACCGAGAGGAATGGCCCACTCTGGAGTTAACATTTCTGCCCGTGCAGCTTGCCAAGCTCCTAGTCACTCATGCCTCCCAAGACCTGAGCCTGCCACTTAATTAGGTTGTAACCACCAGTGCATTTTGTGTGTGTGTGTGCTTGCAAGAAATCAATGTGGACCCGGCAAATGACACAGAGACACATTACTTCTGAAATAATAGCAGCTCCGTTTTGAAAAAGGAGGCACTTAACAGACCTGAATACAAGATCCAACTCTGGCACTTGGTTGAGATAATAGTTTGATAGAAAAGGAAGCTGGCAGATCGCAATAGAGAGAAATCACTTTGGAAAGAGCTTTCATCTCTTCCCTCCCCGTCCCCCCCACCCTCTCCTTGGAAGCTGATAGATTTGCCATTCTGTATGAAGAGTACATCATTCTCTATACGTGCTCCTATTGTGCCAGAGAAAGTGGCTATGATATTTATCTCCACACCAGTAAGGGGGAGCTAATGAATATACAAAGCCCGGACATTCCCAGTGAAAGATACCACTTCCCCTTTAATGGTCTGCATTTTGCTTGTCCTTTGCCCATGGCCTGGGATTTAATCATCTGCCTCTCCTTACTTCTGGAGCCCTTAAGAACCCCACCACCCACTCCGTAACCCATAATTAACTACTTAGTTTCATATATGTCTATTTATTTTTATGGCATAAAGTTTGTCATTCTTCTGTAGTTTGATTATAAACATCTGGAGGGCAGGACCATTCTATGTTTATTCTATCAGAGAATACTTATTTCATATAACAGATATCCCATTTAAGGTAAAGGTAACATAACTGGGTGGTTAGAATACTTAGTTTGAAATAAGAATGACTTGGATTCAAATTTCTTCTCTGGCATTAACCATGGGACCATGGACAAGTCTCTAGATTTTTAAGGGCTTAAGTTAACTCCTTAGGACCTACCTACCCAGTCATGGATATGTTATCACTTGTGTTTGTGGAGGGAGTTCTCTCATTAGGATCCAGAATCAGTTGGTCAATGTGCATTTATTAAGCACTCACTATGTTCCAGGCATTGCATTAAATCTAGGGCTACAAATAGAAGCCAAAGATGATACCTGTCCTCAAAGAGTTCATAATCTAATGAGAATCTCCCCATTTTTCTTGGTCAGAGAAGGGGCCATCTAATCCAATCCCTTTATTTTACACATAAAGAGACAGATCCCCAAAGAGATCAAATAGCCTGCCCAAGGTTACACATGTAGTGAATGCCAAAGGGACAGTTCCAACTGCAGAGCCCCTGACTCAAAATCCATTACTCTTTCCAGTGTACATTCTAAAGATTCAGTTGGAGAAAGGAATCTAACACTCATAAAGCCTCTGCTCATCTCATTTACAAAAGGAGGGACTTAGATAGCTGAGAAACCTGCTTGACTTGGCTCTTGTACAGAAGGTCCCCCAGTCCTTCCTCTTACGTGAATAATGATGACTGAATTGTTTTTATTTCTTCTCTGATTCAGTTAGATCAATAGCTCAATGAATCTTTCTGAAGCTATATATAAATACGGTTACCCACTTTTACTGGTGCTCTCATTCCCATCATTCCTGACCATGCCCTGGAGTTTTGGGAAGCCTCAAGAAGGCACTGAAAATCCTGGAAAGGAAAGATGGAATTAACAGTCTCTCTCTACCCAAAATTCAAAGGTTACTTTCCTCCTTTCAAATATTTATTTATTAGCCTGACCCGATACTCATTAGCTATGTGACATTGGGCAAACCCCTTCTCTTTGATGATTCTCAGTTCCTTCATCTGTAAAATGTATATAATAAGATTTTTGGTGTCTTTCTCACAGGATTTTTCATGAGGGAAGCACCTTTCAAACAATATGGTGGCAATATGGTATAGTTGAAAGAATGTTTCTTTGGATTTTCAGGTGAGGGTCTGGCATTCAAATTATGACTGTCATTTTCTGCCAGTGTGCTAATGGGCAAGGAAGGAAACAAGCATTAATTAGGCAACTACGATGTGCCGGCCACTATGCTAAGCACTTCGCAAATATTATCTCATTTCATCCCCATTTTATATTTGGGAAAATGGAGGCAGATAGAGGTTAAGCTCAGGTTCTCACAGCCAGAGAGTGAAGCCAATTTTAACTTAGATCTTGCTGCCTCCAGATCCAGAACTCTATACATCATGCTACCTTGCTGTCTCTGGGCAAGACTCTTGATGTCTCTCTGGAAACCTCAGTTTCCTCATTTGTAAAATTTTAAAGGGTTGTATTAGATGACCACTGCTTCCAGGAAGACTTTCTTGATTTCTGCACCACCTCCCTCCTCATACTCCAGGTCTCCTTCCTCGGTTTTCCTTGTACTAGACCTAACTGTGAAGTGATGAACCTCCTCCATAAAATCTAAACCCATCAGGGCAAGTATTATTTTATTTTGTAATTTCTATTGTGGGTGCCTATGGGGCAGATTGGTATATTGGAAAGAGCATTGGGTCTATCTATAGTCAGAGTACACATATGTGACCATGAGTATTTTACTTCACTTTTCTGGACTTCAGTTTTCTTATCTATTAAATGAGGGGATGACTTTGAGGTCCATAAGGATTAGTACTATAGAGCAAGGTTGGTGGAGAAAAGAAAGACAAGAGTTCAAGTCCTGCTTTTGATACATACCAAGTTTGACTGTGGTCAGTGGCCAATTCCCTTGACCTACCGGTACCCACAAACAGATCACCAAGACTCAAATTATAGAAGGGTTTCTAGAAAATTCAGTGAAGGTTGCTTCCATGCCCCTGAAGTCATAGGTATAGATCCTCCCACCTGTTCCCCTTAATAAATAGAGTCCCTTGTACATTACCTTGTTATTGTTGAATTATTTCAGTTATATCCGACCCCTCATGATCCCATCTGGGGTTTTCATGGCAAAGATCCTGGAATGGTGTGCCATTTTATTCCCCAGTTCATTTTACAGATGAGGAAACTGAGGCAAAAAAAGGATAAGTGACTTGTTTGAGGTCACACAGCTAGTTTCTGAGGTCAGATTTGAACTCAGGAAGATGAGTCTTCCTGACTCCAGGCCCTCCACTCTATTCACTTTGCCACTTTTCTGTATTACCTATAGTAAATGCTTAATAGAAAATAGAAATTTGTTGAGTTGGAATGGATTGTTTCCTAAGAACCATCCCCTAATGCTTATTTCCCTAGTAGATGGCAGCAGGCCATCAGAGGAACATCAGCCCCAAGGCTGTGGTCTACTTTATATTTCTTTCTCAATCAATAGAGCAGTACCAATAACCCTTGTTTCCATTTTAAATTGAAAGGGATAAAGGAAACACTCTAGTTATTCTCTGGTCCCCTTCACTTTCACTCCTTCTTTCTTTAATTATCATCACTGACTTCCAAGTCTTAGGACAAACTCAGGGGATTTCAAAGAACCGCAGAATGACAGAGTTTGAAGGGGCTTTAGAGACCATCTGGTCCACCCCTTTCATTTTACATATTGGAAAACTGATCCATAGAGAGGGCTGGGGACTTTTTCAGGGTCAATTAGCAGGAATCCAGGACTGACTCCAAGTGCAGTGTGTTTTGAACAATATCACTCAGAAACGATTTCATAAATACTTTCCAGAATTGTCTTGAACTGGGGATCTATCTGCTTCTGTGATCTCAGGCAAATCGCTGAGTCTCTGCAGGTCTCAGTTTCCTCTTCCAGTTCTAATGTTCTATGATTTTCATAGGAGAGGTTCCATAGGACAGTGGCAAAAGTCTTGGCCCAGGTTCAATCCATTTTCTAGCTGTGTGATCTCAGAAAGTTGCTTACCATCTCTGAGACTCAGTTTCCACATATGTAAAAGAGCAAAGGTAATTCTGGCACACTCTGGGGGTGTAGAAAGCAGCAGAGAACAGAGATCTCCCATTGTGACTACTGTCACCACTTCTTTCCTTCCTTTCTCTACCAGTGTAAAGAAAATGTCTATTGAAAATGCATTCAGCCTTATGGGGATGCCCCTAAAACTTCACTCTGAAAGCAGGGGTGGGGGACAATGTAGATGAGACCAACATTTATCTGACCTTGAGGCTGAGTCACCCCAGCACTGACCACAAAGATTTCCACACAGTAGATACCTGAAGCCTACAGCCTTGCACAATAAATGTTGACTGAATTAAATCCAATTGACCTGAGTTACTAGTGATGAGGAAATACAGCCCTGGGAAAATGAAGGCTTTCAACTATTTTTAACTGTCAAGCTGGTCTGACCATTGTATTTCCTCTGATCTGGGGCCCAAGATCAGTGGCTGTATAAGTCCTGCCTAGAATAACTTCTGGGGCTGGGATGCTTTCAAAGTTGAAAAAGTTGGGGCAGCAAAAGCTATTTTAAATGAGTTTAAGCATTCAAATCCAAATTAATTACACCCCAGGTTACTGAAAGGACTTATAGACGTAATCAAGGAAGCAATGCCAATAAATCTTAAGACAATATGAAGAGCAGGTAGAGTCCCAGAAGACTGAAGGCTTATACATTGTCTGGATTTTTTTTAAGTGCAGAAAAATGGATTCCAAAAGCAATAGTTGGAGCAAAATAGCAATCCCTGACAAAATTCTAAAACAGCTTATTAAAAAGTTGGTTGTAATACTTCTAAAGGAAGTAGTCATCACTCAAAAGTCACTATTTCTGGCCCACAGTAATCTAGCAGCTTAAATAAAATGTTTGTCCAGTGGAATGAAGTGGAAATGAAATAAATTTTGTATCTGAGGAAAACTGTGACCTATTCTTGCCAAGTCAACCCATTGACTCAAATGCTTTGATCTAATTGAGGATGTCTTCCACATGACAATGATAATAATGTCTCCAAGGACAATCGCTCCATTCACTATATTCACCAAAAGAAATGGGTTGACTAAGAACAAATTATGTCAAATTAATGTCATTTTGTTTCTTATCTTTTGGATTGGTCAGTCAAAGGAGTGGCAGGTGTTATATTTTTATTTTTATTTAAAAAAAAAAGATTGTTTTTTTATTCCAACTTTATTCCTTCATCTTGGCCCCTTCTGACTTCCTTTTCTTTTTATACCTTATTCCTCCTCTTTTCCTCAACCCAATGACATTGACCTCCTTGCTGTTCCCTGCACAAGACTATCTATCATGAAGCCAGTCCCTGGTGCCTGGACTTCTCTCCCTCCTCATCTTCCTCTTGTCTTCTCTGGCTTCCATCAAAGTCTCAGCTAAAATCCCCTCTTTGGCAAGAAGTTTGTCCCAGCCCTTCTTAATCTCCCTCAGAAACTGTCCCCAATTTATCCTATATTTATCTTGCCTGTACCGTACATAATTATTTGCATGCTCCCCCATTACACTGTTCAGCTTAATGAGAGCAGAAATTGTTCTTTGCTTTTCTTTGTGTTCCATTCTCAGCATTTAGTAGAGGGTCCAGCACCTAATAGGAGCTTTAAATGCTAGCTGACAAATTGCCCAAGCAATATCACAGCCATCCTCAGAAAGTCTCTGGGTAGAAAATGTTTTGTAACAGACAAGGTGAAACTGATGTGAGAGCTGATACTATTCCTGATCCTGCCTCCAGCTATTCTCTTTCTCCCAACAATCACTTTTCCTTTTTGGAGGAGGGCATATATTTTATATTTACATATCTGCTTATATGCTATATTGCTTCCTTCCCCTACCTCAAATTTCACTTCCTTGAGGGCAGAGACTATGCATTTTCTTCTTGTCTTTTTATCTCCAAGGGTTGACACATAGTGGGTCTTGATAAATACTTGCTGAATGAATGAATGGAATGATTGTCCTTGAAGATACTCTTATCATTGTCATGTGGAAGTTGTCCTCAGTTAGATCAAAGCATTTGAGTCAATGGGTTGACTTGGGATACAGGTCATAGTTTTCCTCAAACACAAAATTCCTTTTGTTTCCTCTTAATTCCATTGGACAAACATTTTATTTAGGCTGCTAGAGTACTGTGAGCAGGGCTCTGGGCTAGATTAGATTCCCAGAATAAAAGATAATGGGAAGCCCAAACAGCTTCTGCTGGATTGCTCACTCAAGTGACTACTGACTCAATTTAGTCCAGAGTGATGGGGAAGATGATTATAACTATGCTGGAGAACCTTTGGTGAATATTTTTCAGAAGTTTTTTCATTTCAATCCAACTCAGAGAACTCTCTCTTGCATTTTGCTTTGTTTTCACTTTGGAGTACCATAATCTTTTTTTTTAATTGAATTTTTTATTTAATTAATTAATTTAGAATATTTTCCCATGGTTATATGATTCATGTTCTTTTTCTCCCCTCCCTCCCCACCCCAAGCTGACACACAATTCCACTGGGTTTTATTTGTGTCATTGATCAAGACCTATTTCCATATTATTGATAATTGTACTAGGGTGATCTTTAAGTGTCTACATCCCCAATCATATCCCATCAACCCATGTGATCAAGCAGTTGTTTTACTTCTGTGTTTCTACTCCCACAGTTCTTTCTCTGGATGTGGATAATGTTTGTTCTCATAAGTCCCCCAGAATTGTCCTGGATCATTGCATTGCTGCTAGTAGAGAAGTCCATTACATTTGATTGTGCCACACTGTATCCATCTCTGTGTACAATGTTCTCTTGGTTCTGCTCCTTTCACTCCACATCAATTCCTGGAGGTTGTTCCAGTTCACATGGAATTCCTCCAGTTCAGTATTCCTTTGAACACAATAGTACCCCATCACCAATAGATACCATAATTTGTTCAGCCCTTCCCCAATTGAAGGACATCCCTTCATTTTCCAATTTTTTTTTGCCTCCACAAAGAGCACAGCTATAAATATTTTTTTGGAATACCATAATCTAAAAACAAACTTTTCTGTACCTCCCAGAATACTAGAATTCTAAAACTGGAAGGAATCTTAAAATGTAGAACATGGAATGGCAGAGATAGGAGAGACCTTAGAATGTGAAATGTAGAATATCTGAGATGAAAGGGACCTTTGAATGGAGAACATCAGAGCTTTGAGGACCTTAGAACTGAGAAGGGGTCTTCAGTGACTGCCTAAGCCAGAGGTTCTTCACTTTTCTTTTTGTTGTGGTAGTCTAGTGAAACCTATCAACCCCTCCTCAGAATGTTGTTTTTAAAAGAATAAAATAAACAGAGGGGATTACAAAGGGAACCAATTATATTGAAATAAAGTTAGCTTTTCTCACCATCCAAGCTCACATACCCCTTGAAGTCTAACTCCAGATTAAAAACTCCTGATCTAATCCAATTCTGACAGGAGCAGAAATGGAGACTCATAAAGGTCACCAGTTCATAAATGAAAGAACCAAGCCTGAAACCCAAAAGAACCAAACCTGACTCCAAGTCTAAGGCTTGCCTGATAATCATCCAAAGCTGGAAAGATCTTTCATTCAAAAGCCTTTGGGATCCCTTCCGTGCATTTGATGACCAAGAAGTGCCATGTGATCCCAGCTACAAGCTGCCTTGTTCCAAAGTCAGCAGGGAAGCAAATTTGTGGTCTGGTCCTTAATATCTGAGTGCACATAAGATGAAGGGTCCAGGGCTCTGTGATAGATGGGCTTGCCAGGCTTCTAAGTAGGGGCCCCTGTGCAGAGAGAGAACACACTAGCCAGGAAGTGGGCCAATTAGTACTGTTCTGGTGTTGTTTTTGGGCTGTGGCTAAAGGGGGCTTCAGGTTTCTCCACTTTTAATGTGGCACCTTTCAAAATTGGGCTGCTCTTGAAGTGGTTTTCTCTGTGTGTGCTTGCACACACATATGTGTGTGTGTGCGTGTGTGTGTGTGTGTGTGTGTGTGTGTGTGTGTGTGTGTGTGTTCCTGATGTTTGCTGTAGAGAAATCCCCACTAAGGAAACCAGGAGACCTAGACATCCGGCTCCAGAGTTCTATGAAAGTGGTTTTGGCTGTTCTCATCCTCTCTATATTCAAGGTTTCTTCTGCCTTTCTCTAGTTCCCCCCTGTCTCCCCTCTTCGTGACTGAGGACTACCAGAACAAATTTCTTTTGTTTCTTGGGGTCTAGAACCTGGCTTCTCCCTCTGTACTTCAGAGTTAGGGGGAAATAAGTCTTTAGCTTTGGAGATGAAATGGGAAGAAGACCGAATGTAGGTTTGAATACTATCTCACTGACCTTGGACAAATGACTTTACTTCCCAATGTTTCAGCTTCCTCACATGTAAAATGGGGGCACTGGACCAGGATCATAAATATTGAGCTGAAAGAGCCTTATTTATAGGTCATCTAGTCCAACCCATTTTACAGATAAAGAATGATTGGCTCAAGGACATAAAGGTAGTAAATGACTGAGCTAAGATTTGGTATCAGTGTCAGCCATTGATTGGTCCAAGGCCCTAGTTCTCTCCTCCACCCTACATGTTCTCTTCTGCCTGGTCAGTATCACTCTCCTACAGAATCTTCTGTCATTGTGCTCCAAAGAGTATCTGTTAATCCAGGGGCTCTAATCGCCCCCCAAACTGACCGACTGTTACATCACAAAGCCAGAGCCCAGTCATCCTTCTCCCAGCCTTGCCCAAGGCAGTGGGAAGCCCTTCTCCCTCTTACTACTGCTCAAGAATCATGGAATGATGTAGCTGAATGGGAGTGATGGATCATTAACTCCCTCTTTTTACAGAGGGAAAACTGAGACCTAGATAAGGAGATTGACTTGCCCAGGGGCATACAATCAGTGAGTGGCAGAGGTGGGCGTGGACTCAGGTCTGACCAGAACTCCTAAGCCAATATTCTTTTCACTTTAAAGTCCTATCTATGGGAGACACCAATGGGCTAGACCAATAGGTGGCTCTAACTCTGGAAGTGGATCATCCTAACTCTAGTTTTTAGTTCAAGTCTATTACTTTTTTTAGCCCTGTTTCTTTGGTTATTATCCATGAACCAATAATTTCAAAGCACATCATAACTGTTAAGGGCTTTATTATGTTCAGCTACGATAATCATCCATTTGTCTGAAAGAAACATCTCCAAAAGATCCTTTTGTTTGATATAGTTAGAGCATGATCAGAAAGGTTTAGTGGAAAAAACCTTCATCCTGGAGACTGGAGCTTAAAACCTATATCTGCTATTTCCTTATAGACACTGGAATCAGGAGACTCTGTGTGTGTGTGTGTGTGTGTGTGTGTGTGTGTGTGTGTGTGTGTGTGTGTGTAAAAGCTGATACGCTAGAAGTTCCTTGAGGGCAGGGACACTTATTTTTTGTCCTTGAACCTTCAGCTACTGTCCCAGGGACTGAAACATAGAAGGCATTTCATAAAGGTTTGTGAAATAATTAATTGGTTTGGACCTTTGCTTCTCTCTTGGCCTCAATTTCTTAGTGAAACAGGGATAATAATCATGACGACACTATCTACTAAACAGGGTTTTTGTGAGGTTCAAACAAGATGATATAAAATGCTTTGTAAAATTTAACGAGCTATATAAATGTCCACTATCCTTTCTAGCAGGAATGCCCATAAACTCCTTAGAGCTGTTGTTTGTCATCTGTCCTTCAGGCTTTTCCAAGGGAAGAAATAAACCAATCTATTTATTTTCCTAGGGAAGGTTTCCCAACCATCGCAATAATTCACATTTCTATAGCACTTTAAGGCTTGTGATGTGTTTTACACATATTATCTCACTTGATTCCCATGACCACCTAGGAGAGAGGTAATGTCATTATCCTTATTTTACATATGAGAAAAATGAAGTATGGAGGAGTCCTGTGCTCAGAGCATCACACAGATAAAATGCTAGAGGCAGGATTCAAACTCAGATCTTCCTGACTCAAAGTCTAGCACTCTGTACACTCTTTGCACCTAGCTATATCAATAAGGATAGGAAGCATTCAAATATTCCAGTGGCTTTGAGAGCTCATCAATTCAAGTATCCCTCAAATGGTGCCAATTATAACCTGTTGGCTCCTACCCATCCTAGGTGACTCTTGTCCATGTCATTTCATGGTAGAAGGAGTAGGTAGGATTAGGAGGAGGCATCTAATATCCTTGGGTACAGAGTACTGACTGTAGGCAGAGGACCTAGATTCAAAACATGCCTCTGATGCTCTCTAGCATGGTCTCAGTCAAGTAATTTAATCTCCATGGACCTTGGTTTCTTCATTTGTAAAATGGGTGAGTGGGGGGTTTATGGGTAGCATCTGTGGTCCCTTCCAACTCTAAATCTATGAGTCTTCTTTAAGCCCTCTTGACATCACAATGACATTAATGGAGCACTGGTTATCCATTGCCTTTGTTTTTAAACCTTTACCTTCCATCTTAGAATCAATACTATACGTTGGTTCCAAGGCAAAAGAGCAGTAAGGGCTAGGCATTAATATTAAGTGACTTGCCCATAGCTAGGAATTGTCTGAGGCCATATTTAATTCCAGGAACTCCTATCTCTAGATCTGGCTCTCAATTCATTGATCCACCTAGTTTCCCCATCCATTACTTTCAACATTGGACCAGCCAACTTTCTTTTTTCATATATTTCTTTGATGGCACCCTTTATTCTCATTCTCTTTTGTATTTTTTTTTTTGGTAAGATTAGTTGCCTGTTCACAGCTACTATGTATGTGCTTCTCCATTGCCTTCTGGGTGATACTCATTTTCAGTTCTCCCATGATGGTGGTGGCCCAAGTCTTAAGGTCAATACAGAGAGTTCGAGGATTCTTTTTCCCATTTTACTGATGTAAAAAGGTGTCTCAGATATGTGAAGGTATGTTCAGGGTCTCCCAGTTGACTGTCACAACCTCTCTTAGCTCTTTCCATTATGCTGTGGCCTTAAAGAGTGGGACCCATGAGAAGTAAGCTCTCCCTAAAATGCTGGAAATGGGGAGAAACTCTGCTCTTTGAGGTTTGGAAATGTAATAGAAAGTAGGTCTGCGTGAGGTTGAGGTTGGTGTTGGTTCCTTCCTTCTGTGGCGTTTTCTCAATAAGGCCTGGACTTCACCCAGGCTATTTGCATGAGAGGAAGTCGGAGAAGCAGGGACAGTCCCCACATTGAAGTAGCAGGCCACAGAGGAGGAAGCTAAGCAAAAAAAAAAAAGGAGCAATTAACAATCATCCCATTTTTGGCCAGTGAAGTTCACTGAGGTTTTAAAATGGCAATATTCTTCACGGTGACCTTATTTCTGTGCTGAAACTCACAATCCCATTATTCATTGCTATCTCCCTCCATGGTGAGACCTCATGACAAATCAAGGCAGTTGGCCCATCTGAGGATGGAGACTGTAATAGAGGCTCTCTGTTGCTGCCTCCTTGACCCCTGATAGATAAGGGAATCTAGCTGAATATCTGATGAGGTGATTAAAATAAGGTCTCAAATGGAAAAGGGCTTAGTTGATATAGAACCACTCTTCAAACCCAAGGCGGAGAAATCTCTACCAGGACTCCTTTTAATTTAATTGGGGGGAAGGGAATGGACGATGACTTTAGAACCCCAAAAAGACTAGAAAAAAAAATTTAGTCAAATATATAGGGATATTTAGAAAGGCATATGATAGGGAGAAGCTAGGTACCTCAGTAGATAGCAAGCCACACCAAGAGATGGGAGGTCCTAGGTTCAAATCTGGTCTCAGACAGACACTTCATAGGTGTGTGATTCCTACTGCTTAGCCCTTAGTACTCTTCCAAGTATTGATTCTAAGATTAAAGGCAAGAGTTAAAAACTCAAAGAAAGAAAGGTATATAATAAGAGCTTAATAAATGCTTTTTGAAACGTGAATCATGGAACCTTGGGGAAATTATGTGTAGATTTGTTAATGGAATAAAATAAATAAAAATAAATGCTTGTTGATTGGTTGCCCAGTGAGTCAAGCAAATCTTTTTTGCAGGTGCCTCTCCTGGTCTGTTTTCTGAATTTTGGGGTCTCTTTTGAAATTAATCTCACTCTGCCCTCTCTAAATTATCTCTATCCTATTCCCTGTTACCATGGCACATGGATAGGTTTAAATTTCTTGGTGTTCAGTAATTTCAGTTGTATCTAGCTCTTTGATATTCCATTTGGGGTTTTCTTGGCAAGGATGCTGTTATTTTCTTCCCCCACTCATTTTATAGATCACACAGCTAAGTGTCTGAGGCCAGATTTCAAATCAGATCTTCCTTGATTCTTCTTCCTGAGTTTAAATTTGGTCTCAGAAGTTTATTAGCTATGTGACCCAGGCAAGTCATTTAACCCTTTTTGCCTCAGTTTCCTCAACTGTAAAATGAGCTATAGAAGGAAATGATCAATTACTCCAGAATCTTTGCCAAGAAAAACCCAAATGGAGTCACCAAGAGTTAGACACGACTGAAACAAATCAACAGCATGTCCTGGACAAATCCTTGAACCTCTCTCACCATGAGTTTCCTCTTCTATAAAATAGGAATAATCTCAAGACTATGGTGAAGATCAAATGAGGTAACATATATAAAAAGCACTTAGCAAACCTTAACATATTATTTATAAAGGACAGTTGTTGTTCATTCTTCAAACACAAGAAAATTAGAGTCTTATTATTCTCTGATTAGGTGACATAGGACCTACAGGCAGCTGGATAGCACAGAGGGTAGGGAGTTAGATCTAGAGTCAAGAAGAACTGAGTTCAAATCCAGCCTCAGTCACTTTGTAGCTGGAGGTCCTAGAACAATCATTTAACCACTTTCTGTCTCAATTTACCCATCTATAAAATGAGGATCACAATAGCACTTACTTGCCAGAGTTGTGGTGAGGGAGAAAATAAAACCATCTTTATAAAGTGCTTTATAAATTTCAAAGCACTATAGAAATTCTAGTTATTATTTTTGTTGCTATTGCTGATTAGTTAATAGAATCTGCCTCATTTGCTTTTCAGCCACTTCCTAAAGACCTTAAAACATCGTCAGCAGGAAAGGATTGTGGGGTACTGGGTTACAACATTTAGGATCGGAAGTAACTTTAGCCATCATCTAGGCCAAATCCCCTTGTTTGGGAGATTGAGGGAACTGAAACCTGGAAAAGGAAGGGAGGACTTCAGAACTGATTTAGAGCTGGAAAGTATCTCTTGAGGCCATTTAGCCCCACCATCCCATTTTATAGAAGAGGAAACAGAGGCCCAGTAAGGTTCAGTGACATTTTTGAGGTCTCACAGGGAGTAAGGAAGAAGCCTGAGCAAGGAATGAAGTCCATGTGCTCAAGCTCTAAATTCAGAGCTATTACACTGGTTAGAACTGTTCCTGGCTCCTGCCAAATCACACAGGCATTAAGTACCAAATGAGAGATTCAAAAGCAGGTCTTTGGACTCTATATTCCATGCTTTTTCCTTTTAGGTGGCTAGGGAGTAGTGCCATAATGCATAACATGCTGAGTCTGGAGTCAGGAAGATCTGAGTTCAAATCCAGTCTCAGATACTTATTAGTTGTGTGACTCTGGGTAAGTCATGCTGTGTGCCTCAGTTTCCCCAACTGTAAAATAGGGAGACTAATAACACCTACCTTGCAAGAATCAAGTGAGATAATATTTGCAAAGTACTTAGTACATACAGTGCCTAGAACATAGTAGTATCCTATGAATCCCTTTTCCTACTATGCCAAGAAGCTAAGAAAATATGAGCTTTGTGACAGATCAGTCATCAACCCTTAGGAGGGACTAGAGAATCCCACATAAGACCCCAGAGATGAGGGAGTTGCTTGGTCCAATTTCTGTACAAGTCCTAAAAAAATGTGACCAGACCCCTGAGCAGTTTCCCTATTTCCAGATGGATACTGGGAACCACCATGCCCATGCTCAGTGGATTAGGCAATTTTCCCCCGTAAGGATGAGCAGACACCTTGCATATTATGCAACATCCTGGAGTCTAAGATGTATGTGAAAGCTGAGCAGCCTCTGGGTGAGAGTCACAGAGGAGGGGATATGACTAAGTTGATCCAGGGCTGCCCCACTGCTGGTAACCAAGTGAAAAGAGGCTGTCAGGGAAAACATACAAGAGGAGAAGCCCAAGAAAGCATGCCCACATCCTCTCCAGGAAGCCCTTAAGAATGAGAGGTCAACAATGGCAGAGGGGAAACATGAGATGTTTGATGAAGTTGGAGTTGGGAACTTCTGGATTCAAATCTCCTATTGGGTGCCTCTTAGCTGGATAAGCCAATCTTATAAAACCCTAGCAAGTCAATCTGTCTGCCTCAGTTTCCTCTACTATAAAATGGACAATAACAGCACCTAACTCCCAAGGTTGTTGTGAGGATCAAATGAGATGATCATTGTTAAGTGATTGTCACTGTGCCTGGCACATAATACGTGCTATATATTTGCTTGTTCCCTCCTTCTTTCAGAACCTTAGCCAAGGTCTCTAAGATTAAAAATTAGAGAAGGCTGAAGGATCTGTACTAGTGAAGAACATTTCCACACTAGGATTTCCTTACATCAATGAAATTGTGGGTCTGGACCTATAAAAATGCAAATTAACACAACTTGTGTATGTATCTGTGTGTATTTGCTTATTCCCTCCTTCTTTCACTCTAGCCATCTCTTTAAGGTTAAAAAATTAGAGAAGACTGAAGGATCTGTACTAGTAAAGAACATTTCCACACTAGGATTTCCTTACATTAATGAAATTGTAGGTCTGGACCCACTAAAAATCAAATAAATATAACATGTATGTGTATATGTGTATATATTCATACATGTATGTATATACACATATATAGTATATATTGTCAATACATACATATATATTTACATAATACATATTTTAGAAGTATGACAAACCATGCAACAAATCCTAGTTCTTCAGGTATCAGTCCAGTTCCCGATTTCCTAGTGAATACATTACATCTTTCACGTCTTCAAAGGTGTCACATCATGAAATTAACTCTGCTTGGCAGTGTCCAGTTCCACAGTCCTGTGATCAATTCTGAACTCTGCTTTGCAGAACTCTGCAGTTCCCATTTGAATGCCACATTCAAAAGACATGGTAGCCAAGTAGAATTTTTAAAAAAATGAAATGGAAAAGGCAGGTTAGATGATCTCCAAGTGTATTTCCAGGTTTAAACCTGTGATTTCATGATGATCCTTCCTAACCAGAGGTTGATTGATATAGAATATAGGGGTTGGGTGAGAGGGTTGGACTTTAGGGATTTGGAAGCTTCCTTCAAGATCAGGTTCTGCTGCTCTAGCACTTAGCACAGTGCCCAGAACATAGTAGGTGCTTATTAAATGTTTTTTGATTGATTGATTGATTGTTCTCAAGAGAAAGATTGATTTGAGCATCCAGGAATGGGGACTGTGATATCTGGTCTGAGTCTTCTTCCTGCTCCCCATAAAATCTGGGTCTCACTGCTACCAGAAAGGCTACTACCCTGCCATATGTCCTCTCTCTGCCAGTGCTCCTAATGCCACTTGTCACCATTAGCCAAGTATACCCCTAAATTGCCCACCCATCCAGTGTCCCCTCCATCATAAGCAAAAATTATGAGAATAAGCACTGGATATGGGAAAAGACCTCGACTTATATCTGGTTCTGTTGCTTACTAATTGGGCAACCCTGGATGAAGCACCTAATTTCCTTGAGCTCCAATGTCCTCTACTGTAAAATAAGGGAATTGGACAAGATGCCTTTGAAGGTCCCTTTCCTACTCAAAAGCCTATGAACCTATGATCTTATTAGGGACAGATTGAGAGCACTCATCAGAGAGGATGAAGGCACTGGCTTAGAGGGCCTCCAAGCCTCCTTCTACCTCCAAGCTCTGAGGAGCCTGGGGTAGCCTGTGTTCCCTGCTACTTCTCAGGAAAAGAAGAGGGAGAGAGAAAAACAGGCAGATGGAGAGGAAGAGAAGAGAGAGGGACAGTGGGAGAGGGAGAGAGAGGGAGAATGAGAGGAAGAGAGGGAGTGGGGATGAGACAGGGAAGGAGAGGAGAGGCAGACAGATGGACATGCAGAGTGGAAGAGAGAGAAGAAGGGAGAAGGAGAAGGAGGGGAATGAAAGAGAGGAGAGAGAGAGAGAGAGAGAGAGAGAGAGAGAGAGAGAGAGAGAGAGAGAGAGAGAGAGAGAGACCATGCTCCCTTGGAAGACTCTGCCAGCTCTGGTCTTCATTGTATCTGGAACACCCTAAAGCAAAGTCTCTGCATTTTTTTCAAATTTCACTTTGAAATAAACAGGAAAAGGTTTATTTTTCAGGCAAGGGAAAGGTGCTTCTGCATTGCATCTGTAACTTCTCCCCTCCTTAACTTCTATTATTTAGCTTGGTCTAAGAAAGGCAGGGTAGGCTAGTGATAAGAGCTTTGGATCTGGGCGCATGTCCTGGGTTTGTTCTTTTTACTCCATGTGTGACCCTGGGCAAGTTCTTACCTCTTTCTGGACCTCCAGTTTTTTGTTTGTAAAATAAATGGTTGGATTACATGTTTTCTAATGTCCCTTCCAGGAAGAGATGCTGAAACCTTTTATTTAATTGGTATTGTCATTTTTAGGGTAAACACAAACCCGCTGACTGAAAAAAGGTTTTGTGGTTATTTCTAAGTTCATTAGGGCTAAATGCTACCAAAATCCTTCTAGGTACATTTAAGTAAAAGTCAACATTGATTTTCTTTGGTGGGGACCATCCAGAGTGCCAGTCATCTTAGGGGACCCCCTAAAAACACATGCTTGAAATTTTTATATCATATAAATTTTCAAGAAAATTATAGGGCCTAAAGCCAATAATCACATTGTTTGAGGTAGTATAACCATGGAAAATCTTTAGTCTTTATTGAAAAAAGAAACCTAAGGGAGTGGCCCATTTCTCCTCAATCTTGGTCAACTCTGCAGGGCTGGAAACCCTGTGCAGAACTGAAGTAGCATCTTCAGTGTGGGTGGTAGAAACTACTGAGCTTATGACTGCCAGACTGAATGCAACCCCATCTCTTCCAGTAGGCTGGGTCTATTTGGAAATACACTACAGTTATGTCAATCCAAAGGAAACTAGTATTTTAAAGTGCATTTTTAGGGGCTCCAACACAAACCTCTGATGGGGATACAGATGCTCTCCACAGTCTGGCTTTGTCCTTATTTCACTCTCCTCCTTTTCACGGAAGCCTAGATCCTCGCCAAATCAAACTGCTTGGCATATTTCATCTCTGCAAAGCTAGACAGAACTGAGGACAAATGTATCACTCCTAACCAATATGAACATCTTCTAGTTCTCAATCTCTAGAAATACGCCTTGTGACCTGGAACCAATGAAATCATATCATTTCCCAGAAATGGTATAATGGGAAAAAGTATTGTATTTGGAACCAAAGCACCTGGATTCGAATCCTAGCTCTGTCATTTTCTAGTTATGTTATTTTGATGAAATCATCTGTCTCTGGGTCTCGGCTTCCTTGCCTATAAAACAAGGGATTTAGAAAATATGACTTCTTAACTCCCTTTTAACTCTAAATCTATGCTTCTGTGACCTTAACATGGCAGCTGGCACCTAGTAAGCATTTGATAAATGGTTATTACCTTGTCTTGTTGCCTTAATTTCAAAGCTTGTATCTGTTACTTATAACCTGGATAAGTTTGGACAATTTCCTTTCCCTCTCTGGCTTTCCCCCTCTTAGTCTCTAAAATGAAGGGACAGACATTAATTGCTCATGGGTGGGTGGAGCTAATAAAATAAAAATTACAATTGAACCTAAATTAATTTACTTGTTCAGTAACCATACCAACTAATCTACCAAAAATTATTTTATAGAACTAGAAAAAATGACAACAAAATTCATCTGAAAGAACAAAAGATTAAGAATACCAAGGGAATTAATGGAAAAAATGTGAAGGATAGTGACCTAGCAGTACCAAATTTCAAACAGTACTATAAAGCAGTAATTATCAAAAACAATCTGATATCAGCTAAGAAATAGAAAGGTAGATAAGATGAAGAGCCCAAACTGGAATAATCCTGAGATCTCTTCCAATTCGAAATTTCAAGATACCTAATCTTGTCCTTAGTCTTTGAATTTGATGCCTTTTGCTCATTTGCTCATAGCCTCTTTATCCTTGCCTAAAATCCTTCTAGACCAGTGCATTTGCCACCAACTCTAGTACAATGAAGTGGATTTGGATGTATTTAGGGTTAGGGTTAGGGTTGGGGTTGAATGACCAGAACCACAATGAAGAAAAATTAGAGGCAGCAAAGTGCCCTCTAGCAACCTGGCCTTAGCCCTGTGTAGTTCAACATTTCTCAACATCCTAAATAAAGACATAAATATTTAGTCCTTTCTATCAGATTTATAGATGACACAAAACTTGGGGTGGGGTGACAGAGTCCAAGTCCAAACCAACGGGGACAGCCTAGAATGATGGTTTGAATCTAATATAATTAAACTTAATAGTATTGTGTAAAGTTTCACTTGGGTTTGAACTAGGTTTCAAAATCAAACAGAACTACAGAATAACTACAGAAACAAAAATACAAACACAAATACAGATTGGACAGATTGTTAGCAATAGCAGTAATAATGAATAGCATTTTTGTTGCACTTTGAGGTCGTTTGTAGCACTTTGTAGCCTTTTATGTACATTAATCTCCTTTGGTCCTTACAACAATCCTGTGAGGTGAGTTCTATTTGTAGCCTGTTTAGAAGAGAAAAAATGAGAATAAGAGAGATAAAGTCACTTTCCCAGGATCACACAGCTAGTAAATTTCTAAGGCAGAATTTGAATTCAAGTCTTCTTGACTCTTAAGTCTATCCATTGTGCCATCTAGCTGACTTTAGGAAGAAATGAAAAGGCTGACATTATGGTCATGGGCAAAATGTGACTAATGCAAAGAAGTGGGAATAGGAAGGACAAAATTGGTTATTGTGAAATTCAGACTGGAAGAGATTTCATTGATTTTCCAGTCCGGCCCCTTTATTTTAGAGATAAAGGCTACAATGGACCACAAGCTCAATATGAGTCAACAGCATTCCAGACTTGCCCGATGGGTCATGTTCTCCAGGCTGTATTGAGTGGCATGGCATCTATAATGGGTGTGAGAGTTCAGTTGTGAGCACCACATTTTAAAATAAAACAGATAGGCTAGAGCAAGTCTAGAGGAGGGCAATCAAGATTGTGGGAGAGGAGGATAACACATCAGATGAAAATCATTTGAAGGAACTAAAGATGGTCAAGTCTAGAATATATAGGAGTCTATAGACACTGTTATTAAGTATTTTCAAAAGCAGAGAAAATTTGCTTTTTCTTTGTAACCTCCAGCCTTTAGTACAGCCTAAGTCAACAAGCATTCATTAAACTCTGAGGAGTCAAGCATAAGGGCAACTAGGGAGCTTAGTGGAAAGACTGGGTCTGGAGTCAGGAAAATCCCACTTTCTGAATTCCAATCTGGCCTCAAGAGACTTATTAGCTGTGTGACCCTGGGCAAGTCACCCTTTTTGCTTCAGTTATCTCATCTGTAAAATGAGCTGGAGAAGGAAATGGCAAACCACTCCAGTGCCTTTGCCTGGACACCGTTGAAAAACAACTAAAGAACAGCACATGTCAGACATAGAGCTAAGAAAGAAGCTTACAGTCTAAGGAGAGAACCTCCTTCCCATGCATTTATAATCATTTATAATTATTTATAATCATTTTTGATTATTGATTGGAGGAGGGCTACGAAGGCTTTAATTTAGTCTCCATGGAGAGAGCTAGAAGCAATAAGTGAAAATTTAGCCTCATATGAGGGAAAGAGAGCTTCCATAACAATTGGAACTATATTAAAGGGGTGCAACGTGATGCCAGGGGAGGTACTAGGTCCAGTCTCATTGAAGGTCTTCAGGCAAACACTGAACCATTGCTAACTGTGGGTTCTGGAGAAGGGATTCTTTTTATTTTTTTAGTTCAACAAGCATTTATTAAATACCATTGTATACCATTCATAGGTGTTAGATATGCAAATACAAAAGCCTGACAGGACTCTCTTCTCCAGATGCTTAGAGTTTATTGGGGGCACTGATTATTGCTGCCCTTTATATAGTTCTTTAAGGTTCACAATGCACCCTATCTCTTTTCAGTCTCCCAAGATTCTCCAGGTAGGCACTGAAGATTTTTCATTTTCCTTGTAGTTCAGACCCATTCCTTCATTCAATTCCCTCCTTTGTTGCAGATCAGCAACTCTTCTATAACCTACAGGGCTTTGGAAAGCCTGCTGGGATCTCTGATGGATGCTGGCTTCCTCCATACCCTGATAGGAACATATCTAATGCGCATTAGAAGTAAGAGGGAAATTCCTGTCTTCCTCCCTTCGAGTTCTAAACTATGTTACTTCTCAGCACCCTCCTTGAGAGGCAGAAGGTTCACTTGAGAGCCTCTGCGAGAGCCAGCACAATTAAGTTGGGGAGGGTCCTTTGGAAAAGGGATTTTTTTTTTTGCTTTGGAGAAGGGACTCTTGATCAGGTACAGGCTGTATCAGATGGACCCTGACAACCTTTCAAGCTCTTAAATTATGATTCTGAGTCTTGTTTCTGCTCAGTGTCTCCAGCACTGAGCACACAAGGCATGGCGCTCATTATGCTCAACTCCAATTGAATGGTTTCAGTTGTGTTTGATTTTTTTCTTTTCTGATGATACATCACCTGTAATTTGTTCAGAGAGAAAATGCGAAGATGAAGAAAGGGAGCCAAAGGGCAGGAGGGGACAAAGGACAAAAGAAGTTGTTTCATTTTTCAGTCATGTCCTACCGCACTTGGGATTTTCTTGGGTGGCTGACAATGACCCTGAAGGAGACCCATCTATCTGAGAATGCCCATACCCAAGATGTTTGCAGAAGCACAGAATGCCTTTTCTTCCACTTAATGGCTATGCACTAGGTTCTGCTCATTGCGAAATCCGTCATGAACCTCTGCAAAGCAATAATGGCCTGAAATGATATCCTAAGAAAGCTTCTTTATCCAGAGAGTGATTTGTATCATCCTGCATGATGACAAACACTCCCTAGAGAGTCAACACTTACTAGAGTACTAGGTTCCTTTCCGGGACTCCAGAAATAAGAGGGAAGTAAGAGAGACAAGAGGAAAGAGGTTCTCCACCCCTGAGATGATGAAACTTCTGGGAAACTTGACCCAGGAGATATTAAGGGAATAGGGATGAGGTTATGAATAATGGACTGTTGAAGGCATTTAATAATTTCCTTTGGAACTAACAAAGAGGAATGTAGTTTGAAGAAAAGGAAGGCTTTCTTGACCATGAGAGGTGTTCAATTTTGAACTGTTAAGACAGAGCAGTAGATTTGGGAAGAGCTTTGAACTTGTGAACTGAAGACTTAGTTTCAAATCCTGGCTCCAGTCTTAACTCTTAGACCATAGGCAGATAGGTCACTTCACTTTTCTGGAACTTAGTTTCCTCATCCATAAAATGAGGGGTTGAATTTCTCGGTTCCCATCTAAAAACGAATCTGATGATTCTAGGTAATGGTCTCAGTTACATCCTACCCACAGGAGGTCCACTCTCTCCAAGATTCCATACGGTGCTTGGCACATAGTAAGCACTTAATAAGTGTTTGTTGCCTTCACTTGACACAAACACACTTTCTTCACCTGCTGTGGGTCCAACACTGTGCTCTCTTCCCACAGAGACTTGGGGAGAGAAGTCTCCCTGCATGAAACAATGAAGGAACAAAACAATTTCTGTGGCACTTTCTAGTTTTCTTCATGATGACATTGTGAGGCAGGGAGTGCAAGTGTCATTTGCACCCATTTTATAGTTGTAAAAAAATGAAGCTTAGTCAGCTCAACTTCCCCATGCAATCTTTACACTGTGTGAGTGTCTTATAGACATGTTAGAATTAGAAGAAGAAGAAAAGGAATGGTTTGGTCCAAAAGCAGGGTGGTAACGTGGTGGGGAAGCATTGGTTCTGAAGTCAGAGGACTTGAGTTCAATTCTTCTTTTGGCTGAGTTTTCCTGACTCTAGGTCTAGCACTCTGTCTTCTCAGGAACCTCACTGCCCTCTTCTCTCATTTTACCAAGGAGGAAACTAAGACTCCAGAAGAAGAAATGATTTCCTCCAATCCCTCAACAAGTTAGTGGCAGAGCTAGCCCTAAATCTAGGTCACCTTTATTCCCATTCCAGTGTGCCTTCCCCTATGAAATGACAGTTTTCCAGATCTCTTATGCCTTTTTGGGACAAAGACTTTTCCTATCCCCCCTTTGCTAAATAAAGCTTTTTTTTTTTAATGAAAAAGAGTTTTTAATTTTAAAAAATCAGTCAATAAATAAATATAAGTTCGTGTTATTTCAAAGGTTTCACCCAATCATCATGTTACATTCTGAGTCTCCTTTGGCTCTTGGCCTCTGTCTTTCAGGAAATGGGCCCAGTGGGTTTCCTCTCTCACCCACTCCCCATTCTGCATTGCTGCTGCTGCTGCTGCTGCTGCTGCTGCTGTTGCTACTGCACTGGGTTGGTTTTCTCCCCATGAATAGCATCATCTTTTCATGACTGAACATCTTCTAGAAGAGCTCATACCTGGAACCAATTTTCTGGGGCTACCCAAAGGAGACTGGTTTTCATTATCTTACCAATGGGAACCAGTTCTACAATGATCTAGAAATGTTCCATCACCATTTAACACCCCCCCCAACCAGCAATTGAGGTCTGAGAAAAAAAAAAAGATTTGCTTCTCACTACCTGTATGATTTGAGACAAGTTGTTTCCTGTCTCTCTCAGACTCAGTTTCCTCATTTGTAAAATGAGCAGCTTAAACTAGCACTTAGCACAGTGCTTGGCACCTGATAGGGACTTAATAAGTACTTGTGAGCTTGACTTGCTGACTCAATGATGTTTTTTAGTTCAATTTTATTTCATTTTCTATTCTAAATTGTCTCCTGACTTCTCCCTGAGAAAGCAAGAAAAAGCAAAAGCCATTACAAATATTTATTGACTGCCTGATATCAATGACCCTTCTAGCTCCCAGTCCCAGGATCCTGTGAGTTAAGGGTCCATATTTTAGATTCACCAGAGAGGCAGCTAATTTGATAAAAGTAAGTGTACCCTGATTATTCTTTAGTGGGATCAGGACTTAGGGGTCAACATGTGTGATTGGAGGACAATATTTAGAAGCCCAGGAAATTGTCAGACAGTCAAGGAAAGATGGGCAAGATGAGAGGGGAAAGGGTCTATCGGAAAAGGACAGGTCACCATACTCCTTTGTGAAATGCCTCAGTTTCCTCCTTTGTCAAATTAAAGGGTTGGACTAGTTAATCTCTAAGGGCCCTTCAAGATCCAAATCCCATGATTTAATGGAGCTCCAATTTATATAGTTGCTGGGAGTCTTGCTGAGATAGGTGAAGGGAAAAGATAAAAGAGGAGGAAAGAAGACATAGGGCCTCGAGTGGGGCATCTGGGAGATGGGGGGGGCACATTGTTAAGAGGAACACAAGTGGGACTTCAGAACTGTCCTGCCTAATGTAGGTCACCTTATGTTAGATGGCTCCAAGCAAAAAAATCAATACCCAGAGTTTCTGAAGGGAGAATGTGGAAAGGGATAGTACTGAATCTTGGGGACAGCCAGAGGCACTAATAATATATTTATTTAGCACTTTCAACTTTTCAGCCCTGTTTCACTTCTGTGAGCCACAAGAGCAGCGTGGTCTAGTGCAAAGAGTCAGGTTCAAGTTATGTCACTTTTATGTGACCTTGAGTACATTGTTTTCCCACTCTGGGTCTTCAGAATTGTGTCATCATCATAGTTAGCATTTATATTGCTCTTTAAATTTTTCAAAGCACTTTACAAATATCTCATTTTATGCTCACAATAACCCTGGGAGGTAGGTGTTATTATTATTATTTTTTAACCATCTTGGAATCTATAACAAGTACCAAGTACTTGTTCCAAGGCAGAAGAGCAAGAAAGGTTAGGCATTTGGGGTTAAGTGACTTGCCCAGGATCACACAGGAAATATCTGAGGCCAGATACGAACCCAGAAACTCCTATCTCTAGGCTTTGTTCTCTATCTACTGAGTCACTTAGGGTCCCACCCCCTGACAGGAAGATCTTAGGGGTTTAAACCCAAGACCACCCATCTCTCAGCCTGGCTTTCTATACAGTGAGCTACTTAGCTGCTCCTTAGGTATCGCTGGCACCTTAATACCTTCCTCAAAATTCTTCCTCTAGTCCTACTTGACCCTAGTATGTTGGGGGGAAATTGGTGGGGAGGGTTGATGCTAATACAGAATATGTAAGAATTATTGCTATTTTACGGATGATAAAACTGAGAGAGAGGTGAAGCAATTTACCCGGGTTTACATAGCTTGCCAGTATCTGAGGTAGGATTTGAACTCAGGTCCTTTTGTCTCCAGATCTGACATTTTATGATTCTCTATCACTCCCTGAAACATATGTGACAGAACCTCTAGGAGGAGATGGAGCTGGTACTGGCACCCTTGTTTACAAGTGAGAAAATCAAGATTCAGGGAGATCAAGTAATTTGTCTAAGGATGAGGCGAGGGCTTGAATCTGTATCTTTTGACTCATTGACTCATGGAATCTCAAAGTTGGAAAGAAATTTGGAAATCATTAAATTCAAATTCTACCCAAACAGAGCAGGATTATAGGATCCTCTAGCCCAACCCCCTCATTTTACAGATGTGGAAACTGAGGTCTGAGGAAATGAAATGATTTGCCCAAGGTCGCACGGGTACTAAGGAGCCAAAGCAGGATTGGAACCTCAGTCCTCTAGCCCAAGACTCGGTTCATAACCCATACTGTCTGGCAAAAATCCATACTGAAACATACCCAAGTGGTCATCCGGCTCCACTTCAATCGCCTGGTAGCAAGGTAGTCCTTACCAAGGTAGTCCATCCCATCGCTAGATAGCCCTTATCTTCCGGACCATTGAATGCTCTATCCTTTTGACCATAATACAGCTGGGAGGGTCTGAGCTCAAGAAAATGCCATATAAGTCTTAGCGGAATCAGAAATGCCTTCGGCAGCTCTCCTCCTATGGGCTGTTGTTAGGGTTTTCCATGAAATCCTGCCCCTGCTTCTCCTGGACCCCAGCAAATTGGGGGAGGGGGGTCGGGGAAGAGGATGATGCTAATACAGACCATGTCAGAAAATCTCCATGGGAATTATCTTAGAAAGAGAGCTGGGGGTGGGGTGATTCTGTAACTGAACCTCTCCCAGTGGGGTCCAAAGTGGAGGCACTTGATGTTGAAATCTACTCCTCAGTTTCCTCATCTATAAAATGGGGATGAGAATAATAGCACCTGCCTCCCAGGATTGTTGTGGGGATCAAATGAGATCATGTTTGTAAAGAGCTTAGCACAGAGCCTGGGACATGGTGGGGGCTAAATACATGCTTATTCCCTTCCTTACCATCACCACCCCCAGCCACTGCCACTGCCACTGCTACTGCTGCTGTGCTCCTATTCATACTACATACCATTACTATTGCCATTGCTGCTATTACGGCTACTAGGTAGCTAGTTAACATTTATGTAATATTTTAAGGTTTTCAAAGTGCTTTAAAAATACACCTCATTTTATCTTCATAACAACTCTAGGAGGTAGATGCTATTACCATCCCCATTTTACAGATGAGAAAACCGAGGCAGTAAGAGGTTAAATGACTAATTCTGGTAATGTATAAGCTTAGGGCAAAGGAGACAGATTGACAGGGAGGCCAAAACTGAGGCACAGAGATAGAACAGAGCCAGAAGCAGGAGAGAGACAGAAGCAGACAGAAACCGAGGCAGAGGAAGACCTAGAGATACACAAAGGGATATTGACAGAGAGAGGAGCAGAGAAAGCGAAAGGAAGAGAAGAACAGAGAATGGCAGATCAAGACAAAAATGAAGAAGAATGGAGAACCCGAGAGGAGCTTGAGAGAGACAGAGGAGAGACTGGAGACAGAGAGACTGAGAGGAAGAGAGACAGAAAGTGGACAAAGACAGGGAGATAGAGGCAGAGACACAGGGAGGGAAGAAAGACTGACAGAGAGAAAAAGAGAGAGAGACAGAGAAACAGAGGAGCAGAGAGAGTGTAAAAAGACAAAGAGAGAAGGGGAGGGGGAGAGAGAGAGGGAGGGAGGCAGGGAAGAAAGGAGGGAGAGAGAGAGAGAGAGAAAGAGAGAGAGAGAGAGAGAGAGAGAGAGCGAGAGAGCGCATCATTTCCCAGGAGTGGTCCCCACATCAGTCTCAGGAATTCTGGTCCTCACCACTGCATGTGTACAGAATGTTTTCTGCTGCCGTACCTGAATGACTCCTGACAGTCCCACGTTCCCCACTTAATGAGAGACTGAAGCTCACACTGACCCTCACTACAGCCAGAGGAGAGAGTTCATTTAGCTGAGCGATTCCTGCCCACCACAGACCTTCGGATTGAGGGTGACTGATGGGGGTGTCAAGGAAATTGCCTCCAGGGCCAGGGTGCTGCCCTAATCATTTCCCCATCCTCAGCAGCAGCCCTGGGATCCCATTCTATGCACCTGTCACTTGGCAAGACCCACGTGGGGCCGTGGGGGAAGCAGCAAGAGCTTTCTCTGCATTGAGTGCAAGAAGCTCTGACTGTGGAAGTGACATCACGGGATCCCAAGTGCCCTGCCATTTATGCAAAACATGATTCATCCAAGCATTTCCTGAGTGCCCACTGTGTGCCGGGCAATGCAGAAAAAGATGTTTTCTTCTGCCAGACTCCATCACTACCTGTGATCAGAATTCACAGTCTGCTAGGGATCAGGCAATCCAACTAATGCATTTCAGCCTTATCAAGCACCCACTGGTCTCTGAGAACTTGGCTAAGGCACTAAAGAAAATGGAAAATTTGTATAAGGCATGATGAGGAAGGGAATAAGCATTTATATAGCACCAACTGTGTACTGAAAACTTTTCTAAGCACTTACAGGTATCTCCTTTGATATTCATAACAACCCTGGAAGGTAGGTGCTAGTATTATACACATTTTACTATTGAGGAAACTGAGGCAAATAAAGGCTAAGTGACTTGCCTAGAACATCACTGCCAGTATCTGAGGCTACATTTGAACTCAGTTCTTCTTAACTCCAGGTCCAGCATTCTATTCCCCTCACCACCTAGCTATCCTCATGGAGCTTCCAGTCTAGTAAGGAGAAAGAAGACTGAGAGTTCAGAATATCATACATCTAGTGCTGGAAGGGACAAGATCTCATCTTTTTACAAATGGGGATACTGAGACCCAGAAAACTTAAGAGACTTGTCCCAGCTCAAAGAAGGAAAGTCATTGGTAAATGAGACTTGAACCCAGATCACCTGACTCCAGAAGTGGTGTTCTCCCCCGTTGCATATTGTTGTGATATCAAGTCTTATGTGATTAGTACATTTAAAAAGTGTCATTGAAGGGCAAAGATTCTGGGAAGACTTTCTAGAGGAGGTGGCATTTGAGTTGGTTCCTAAAGAGAGAATGAGCCAAGTAAAGTGGAGTCAGAAGGTCATCAATTGTCGGGATTAGAAGGAGAACCATAGGAAAGAAGATTCGAAAATCAGAGAGGCACCAGAAGGTGGAAAGCTTTGGATGCCAGTCAAAGAAATTTGAACTTGATCTAGGTGTTACAGTGGATAGAGGGCCAGCCCTAGGGTTAAGGAAGACTGGAGTTCAAATCTAGTCTCATACACTAGCTGCACAACCCTGGGCAAGTCATTTAAACTCTTTGACCTCAGTTTTTTCATCTCTACAATGATCTGGAGAAGGAAACAGCAAATTGCGCTGGTAAGAAAACCCCTAATGGGGGCAGGTAGGTAGCATAGTAGATAGAGCACCAGGCCTAGAGTCAGGAGGTTCAAATCCAGCCTCAGATACTTCCTAGTTAGGTGACCCTGGGCAAGTCACTTAACCCTAATTGCTTAGCCCTTACTGCTCTTCTGCCTTGGAACCAATATTTAGTACAGAAAGTAAGGGTTTAAAAACCAACAACACTTATTGTGTAATCCTGTGTTACTTGTTACTTGTGCTGTGTTTTCAACTTGAGCCCAGAATAAGCAATAGAGAAATCGGTAGAGATTTTTGAGGAGAGTGGGGAATGAGATAAATTATTGTAGAAGGTCAAGAAGAACAGCATGGAGTAGGAAGAGAAAGAGAAGAAGTGGAAAGATGTCTAAAGAGAAATTTCTAATACTTTAGGCAAGGATGGTCATGAAGCCCCACATCACAGTGATAGTCATGGGAAGATAAAGAAAGAGACAGACGAAGGAGTTGAGGCAGAAATAGAATCTATGGGATTTGGCAACTGCTTGGTCCTGAGATAAGAGAATGAGAGAAGAATCAAAGATAACCCCAAGCTTATGACCAAGGAAGGATGGACAAATATGGCACCACCAACAAAAATAGTCAAGTCAGAAGGAGGAGCAGGTGTAGAGGGAAAGATGATCTCTTAAGTCACTTCTAACTCTATAATAAGCTCAGTTGGTTATATGCCTTTGGCATAGCTCAGAAAGATACTGTCTAAACCAGAGGATTCATGTATTTCCAGTTTTAACCATATAAAACGAAACTAAGACTTCTGGGATGCCCTTTCTACAGGTCTTAGGATATAAAAATTCTCAGATAGTTATGGAAATTTACCTTCTAGCTGGGGTCCAGGAGCTACGATGTAGAAGTTCCTGCCCTCAGTTGACATTCTGATAATGGCCCAAAGTATGTCATGGTTTGGAGCCTCCCCTTACCAATGGAAGTTGAGCTTACACCTGTTCCATGTTGACAAGGTCCTTCTGCTCAGGAGTCTCATGACCTCCTACCCAGCCATGCTCAGTGTCAGATCTCTTAGATGCCATTTCAGCAGCTGGTCTTCTAGAACCAAACAGACTCTTCAGCCCCAGAAACACAACTTTGGGATAGGTTAGATCTTCTGGCTTAAAGCTTGTAAAAAAGAGATTGTTAAAACTTAAGTGATTTGCCCATGTTTAATGCACAAGCTTTTAACTGAGGCAGGATTTGAAATCAGGTCTTCCTAATTTAAAGTCTGGCAGTCTCAAATGCCTTTTGATTCTGTTCTTCCCAAGCAGAGATAATTTGACAAACTCATCCTAGGGAAGATGTGTTTTGAGCTGCCAACTTCTCCATCCACAAGGTCTTCTCCCACCCCTCATCCCCATTCTCTTTGCACCCAATAGCCTCCTGAGATCATAGTCATCTTTGACCATGAAACAAGGATATATATTTTAATGCAGGAAAACTCTGTTCTTTGTGGTCCATAGGAGTCTATTTTGTGAATAGTCAAATTGCATGTGTTCCAGTGACAGCTGAGAGCCTCTGGTGAACAGTGATGGGGGAGGCAGAGGGGGTGAGGGTGTTGCAATGTTCAAGCCACATCCTAGGGCTCCCTAATGGCTTTTCCTGGCTCTGGTGACAAACAACTCCTGAATTCCACATCCTGACTCGGTCTCTGCCCTGAGACATATCCTGAAGCAGAAATAAAAGGCTCACTTCTTTTTGCTGAAAGGCATCCTCTTTTCTCTTTAATGTCCAGCCCAATTCTCTTATCACAGGTGAAGCTGTGGAATCATGTGGACACCATAATAGCAATGTTGGTCAGCCATTTTTCAGGCTCTTCATGATCCCACTTGGGGTCTTCTTGGCAAAGATACTGGAGTAAGTTGCCATATCCAGTTCATTTTAAAGATGAGGAAACTGAGGCAAACAGGGTTAAATGGATTGTCCAGGGAGGCATAGCTAGTATGTATGAGACCAAATTTGAACTCAGGTCTTCTTGTCTCTAAGCCTGACGCTCTATCCACTATGCCACCTAGCTAGTCCTAGTAGCTTAGATTTTTCTAGTATTTTCAGGTTTGTGAACACCGTACATATATGATCTCATTTGATTCTCATAACTGATGAGGAAACTAAGGCAAAGAGAGATTAAGGAACTTGCTCCATGTCACCTAGCCATTAAGTGAATGAGACAAGATTCAAATTCATCTTTATCCATTTCACACTCTCTTGAGAGCTATGGGCACCATATTGTTAGCATAGTGGGGATGTCACGAGTGGCAGAAAGAAACAAGTGGGTTGGACTGGGATGAAAATAAGAATTTGCCTTCTGCAAGAACAATCAATGAAGGGATTGGTCCCTATTATGGGCCTACAAGGTATGTTGGGACCCATATGGTATTAGAAAGAAAGAATTGGGTTAAATGAGGAGTCTGGGTGTCATAAACCAGATGGAGAATCAGAGGCTCATAGGGCCACAAATACAGAGAAGGAAGGAAGAAGGAAGGAAGGAAGGAAGGAAGGAAGGAAGGAAGGAAGGAAGGAAGGAAGGAAGGAAGGAAGGAAGGAAGGAAGGAAGGAAGGAAGGAAGGAAACACTTATTAAGTACCTATGTACCAGAAACTAGTAAATACTTTCCTTTTATTGTCTCATTTGACCCTCACAATACTAGTAGGTAGATGGTATGATTATCCCCATTTTACAGTTGAGGAAACTGAAGTAGACAGAGGTTAAGTGACTTACCCAAGGTCTCGCAGCTAGTACATATTTGCAGCTTGATTTGAGCTCTTCCCAACCCCAGATCCAGCACTCTTTCCATAACACCTAGCCATCAGTTAGTCCATATAATCCATAGGCTTAGGCCTGGCTCTACCACCAGATTATTATGTGACCTTGGACAATCACCCAACAAGCTTCTGTTAGGTGCATCCAATGTGCCAAGTCCTAGGTTTTCCTCTCCACTTTTCTGGCCTTCATTTTCCTTCTCTGTGGAAAGAAGGGGGTCAGACTGGCTGATCTTCAAGGACCTCCCTAGTTCTATAATTCCACGATTCTAATGAAACTATGGGAGAGGTGCTAGACTTGGAGTCAGAAGAGCCAGATTTAACTCCTGACTCTCCCACACACTCTATGACTTGAGCAAGTCACTGCCCTCTCCGCAACTTCTTCTAATTTTCTAGAGGAAAGGGCTGGTCCAGATAAGCCCAAAGGTCCTTCCCAGCTCCAACAGCTCTTCTGTGATGCTATAATAACCATATGTGTGGGCTGACACTTTAAAAAAATCTCCCTTTCCCGTTTTCTTTACAATTAATTTACCCATGGCCATGCCAGCAATTAGCTCATCTGCCTACAAAGAAGTCAATGTCCAGTAATTCTTGAGGGAAATGGGCTTTGGTCTCTGCTCCTGACAGTCTCGATGTCAGCAGTCAGGAAAGGGACGGTCCCTTAAATCACAATAACTCGCTGGGTGCTGCCCTAGACTAATTGACTGCTCTGTTGAGGCCCAAGATTAAGTGACCAGTTATGGAATGACTTTTTCCCCTCCTGGTACAGCTCCTCCTTGGCTGGGAACCCACTGAAGGTCACTGCCAGGACTGGGACACGAGATGCAAGAGCATCCTGCCAAGGCTGGGACGTAGGGAGGACCAATGGAACCAAAGATAAAGGATCGGGCAGCCATGGCAACCCCACCAAGGGGGTAGAGAGGAGGTGTCGGGAACAGAAACAAAGAAACTAGGATCAAAATTTGAAATGGAACCCCTTGAGCAAGTGAGTTCATATCACTGAACCCTTCTCCGCTCTGCTTCAGCTCAGCTCCCTCAACAGCTGCTCAGATGCCCTCAATTTGCCTTCATTTGCCGGCTGTTAACGCAGCACCTGGGAATAGGGAAGAGGCTTCTGTGGCCAGGGGCACCTGCACTGAGAAAACCAAGTGCCTGGCCTCTGTCCCTGAGCCTCTTCCCTAGGCGGCAGACCTTGGAACCAGCTCAGTAGTCTGGCCCACATTTTATGGGGTTGAATTCAAGCTTCTCGGTGCCCTGGTGTTAACAACCAGCACTAATATTAACAACAATAAATAACCCCACACTGGCCCTGGGCTTCAACTGGAGTTTTGCTTTCTTTTGAAAAAAGAGAAGACATTCCAAGGCAGACTCTCGGAGGTCCCTGTAGGCACAGAAATAAATGGAGTCTGGGAGCATCAGTAAACCAGGAGGGATGGTGGCAAAGTTTGCCCTCCTTTGGAAAATGCAATTCACATTTCTGAAAGTTTATTTGGAATTAATTCCTGCGATGGGGCAGCAGAGGGGCCATCAGATGGCTTATCTTCCTTCTTTAAAATCAGGGGACTTGGATTTCAGTGCCAGCATGAGAGGTAGAGGCACACAGAACACTGGGCACTGGATTTGGAAATCAGAGGACCCGAGTTCTATTCCAGCTCTGTCACTTGCCACCGACTGAATGACCATGGACAGACCAGATGATTAACCACACTTGACCTTGGTTTTCTCATCTATAAAATGAGAAAGTTGAGCCAGCTGGTCTGTAAGGAACCTGCCACTTCTAGACTTGTTATCCTATGGCTTCTCTTCTGTCTGATCATGAGAAAGTCACAGCCTCAGTTTCCTCATCTGCAAAAATGCAGGGGATAGACAGACCAGAATATGCCTAAGAATCCCTTCAGTTTCAAATCCCTTGACCTGACAAGAGGCGTAGTTTCCCCGTCTAAAAGGATGATGATGCAAAATTGTTTCCAGTTTCTTAAAAAGGAATCTACAATTCTAGCATGCAGAAGAATATTATTTCTGAACTGAGAGGAACTTCAGAAGTCCGAGGGCATTTAGTTTAAATCCCTGAATAAAAATACAGAATGTTTACAATTGAGGTGTCTAATACATGCCCGATTTTCATTTCATGTCCTAGATTCCAATGTAACTGGGGAATATTTAGAAAATAAAATAAAATAAAACATAAGTAATGCTAGTATGTAGTTTTCTGGGTTAATAGGTCATTTAAGGTTTCGAGGTCCTCTTTCTAATTTGAGTTTGACACAACTGTTTTATATTTCTGCCCCTCAGAAAGTGGTGACTTCATCAGATATAACTATTGTTTATTAAAAAGGACCTATGTGGTATAAGAAATGATAAACAAGATGATTTTGGAAAAATTTGGAAGGAATTACATGAACTGATGCAAAGTGAGGTGAGAAGAACCAGAAGAATATTGTACACAGTGATAGGAAAATTTTTTTGATGAACAATTGTGAATGACCCAGTTATTCTCAGCAATGCAGTGATCTAAGATGTTCTCAGAAGCCCGTGGAAAATGGCACCTGCCCTTTGAATAAGATGGAGTTTAAAAGCAGAATGAAACATACTATATTTCACTTTCTTTCTACTTCTTTTGATTTTTTTTGGTTTGAAATCTCTTCTACCAAATGACTAATATGGAAAAATGTTTAACATGATGGCACATGTAAAATTTATATCAAATTGCTTACTGTCCCAAAGAGTGGGAGAGAGATAGGAGAGTGGAAAGGAGGGAAGGAGGAAGGGAGAGAACTTGGAACTCAAAACTTTTAAAAAATGAATATTTAAAAATTGTTTTACATGTAATTGGGAGAAATTATATATATTGGGATAAAGTATATATATATATATATTTTTTTTAAATGGTCTAAGTAAGACATACCAACATGGGAAATAAAGTGATCTTCATGGAGTCAGCAAGATGGGTTTGAATCATATCTCAAAATCTAATTAACTGTGTGACACTTGGGAAGTCACTATAAATTGGAGACAGTAATGATCAGAATGTTACTATGAGGATCAAAGGAGATAATGTGGGGGATAGCACTGGCAAATGTCAAAGCATTATATAATTCTTTTAACCCTTACTTTGCATCTTAGAATCAATACTGTGTTATTGGTTCCATGACTGAAGAGCAGTAAGAGCTAGGCAATGGAGATTCAGTGACTTGCCAAGGGTTACAGAGCTAGGAAATGTCTGAGGCCAAATTTGAACCCAGGATCTCCCATCTCTATGTCTGGCTCTCTATTCACTGAGTCACCTAGCTATCCCCTTACATAATTTTTAAGGATCTGTATCTGAAGGGAGCTAATGGTGTAGGTGGCTTGGGATCAGGAAGACTTAAATTAAAATCCTACCTCAGACACTTAGTAACTGTGTGACTCTGGGCAAATCACTTGATAGCGCTGTGCCTCAGTTTCTTCAACTGTAAAATAAAGGAGTTAGACATCATAGCTTCCATGGTTTCTACATCTTGAGAAATCTAGTTCAAGTTTTGCTTTCTTTTGAAAAAAAAAAAGATATCCCAAGGCATACTTTCTAGGTCCCCATAGGCACAGAAATAAATGAAGGCTGGAAACATCTAAATCTAAGATCAGTTCAGTGGACTTGGTTTTTATTCCCTATAAAAAAGGCAGGATTTCCCTGCTGCTGTAGTCCTGCTGTAAGTGAGAAGAGTGCTTTCTTTTGCAAAATTTAAACTGAAGGAATTCTGGTCCTTCCACAAATCTGCTGTGTTTTGGGGCTCCTTTACTGCAATAATGTGTGTCTTTGTGATACAGGTGCCATTGGTAGACATGGAAAAACTCCTGGAAACCAGGTTAGTTAGCAACCAACAAAATGTCTGGCACCATATTTTCAGTGAATTGAGCTCCATCTGCTTAGGTGTGGAAATGCCAGTCGATGGTGAGTCTGTCTTCAAAGGACAGTCAGAGGATTTCTCTTGGATAATACTTTGGCTTCATGTCTGTTGAGGCAAAAGCAATTTTTGGGATCCTATAGGAAGTACAACAGAGCCCAAAACACAAGAGGGCACTACTATAGAATTCTTTTGCCAGGTCTGTAGCATCCCATACTTCGCGTGGGTACCCATCAGGCTTTGAAAGTCAAAGAATGTCCTTGGGTAGAAAAAAAAAATTAAATAAGTTGACTGTGCATGAATTGGAATAAGGAAGCAGCTTGGCATGGTAGAAAGAGTCCACTTGGCTTGCATGCTGGCTCTGACACTTACTTCCACTATTGCTTCAGGAAAGTTACTTCCCTATTTGGCAAAATATTGATGAGTCTTGTTATAAGGGACCCTCCCAACTCTGACATTCTGTGCTTCGTGTTCTAGGGCCCTCAGATCTCTCTGTTCTATATCAGTCAATAAAAGACATTTACCTAAACTCTAACTATGAGCCAGGCACTAAGCCCAGGGCTGAGAATACAACTACAAGGAGAAAGAAAAACAGTTCCTGCCCTCAAGGAACTTATATTTTAAAGAGAAGACAATAAATTCAAAGGAAGCTAAAGCAGGGGGATGGGGAAAAAGTACCAGTGGGGCGCCATGTTGGAAAAGTCAAGAGGAAAGGAATCCAGTAGGTAAGGAGGAGTTGGCTGGCCTGGAAGTTCTGGGAGCCCTCTAACCTCCATTGAGAAGGAAGGGCTTCAGAGGCCTTTTGCCAATCATGCCTTAGATGGCATTTCTGAGTCTTGATTTCCAGGGCTGAAGTCATCTAGGATGAAGAAGTTTCTTCAATATGATGGAGAGGAATTCAGAATTAGAACTAAAGGAGAAGTTTGGGTTCTATGGGTTCTAGTCTGGCTACTCATATAATTAGGTAGTTATTTAAGCTCTTTGGACCTCAGTTTCCTCATCTTTCAAATGAGATGATTGGACTGGATTAGCTTCTGGATCTAAAACAATGATGATCTTACAGAATAATTTAGTTCTAATCTAGCTGATTCTGAGAGCAGCCACAAGAAAAAAAATGCTAGTCAGTGATTTTTCCAAGGAGAATTCTGATAGAATGATATAGAAGATAGGACTTCCAACCCAGAAAAGGCAAAACCCTTTAGAAGTAATGAAGCTGGAAGGTCAGGTATGGCCAAAGGAACCAATATCCAGGTCTCAAATAGAAATAACAATGGGATTCTGAAGGCCTACCAACAACTTTAGAAACAGGTGATGTAGGACTGGAGGAAGAATAGAAACCTAACTATGCTCCTATGGATAGTTCCATGAGTTCAGACCTGGTTTCAGACATTTACTATCTGAGTGACCCTGGGTAAGTCACTTAAACCTATTTGCCTCAGTTCCTCATTGGTCAAATGAGCTGGAGAAGAAAATGGCCAACCAACCCCAAAATGGGATTATAAAGAGTGGAACCAGGACTATGAGGGACTGAACCACAAAAAAGTACTATGAGACTTCTCTGACTTTGGACCCATTAGGAAAATCTCATTATCCTGCAAGATTTAATCAGCCTTGGCACTTATAGTCCATCACTATCCTCTGCCCCTCTGATTGGAAGGTAGAACCTTGAACTCCAAAATCTCCATTAAAGAAAAGGCTCAGCACAGACAACAACTCATTTCCCACCTGACTAACCTACTTTAAGACTTCTCTGACTCCATCTCCTCTCACCTTTTCCCAGTGACATTGCTACTTTCTTGAGAGCAGAGACTGCCTCTTTTTTTCCATCTTTGTTTCCCCAGCCCCTTGCCCAATGCCTGGCACATATCTAGTGCTTAATAAATATTTATTGCTATGGAAAAACTAGGGCTAGGAAGGGCTTAATTCTTGGACTTTAAAATGCACAGAAAAGCGGTCTACCTGCAATTTAGAAAACTAAAATGCAATCCCCACTAGGAATCTTTGGATTAGAGATAAAGGAAAAGAACACATTTCAAAATGGAGCCCCTGAAGCCACAGAGGCAACTCAATAATATTGGGGATCCCCAGGGAATAAGGCAGGAGAGGTCAAGAGAAGAAATGCCTCATCTCTCCCTGCCACTCCTCTCAGAAGGAGTGAGTGCACAATGTTTCAAAGCTAAGCATAATAGGATTTAGATAGAGGAAGAAGCAGAAAATGGCCCAGTAGACAGATGTTATCAACTGAATAGGCAGAGCCCTAAAACCTGCCAAGGGGCATGTCAGTGCTAAGGAAAAGGAGACAGGAAGTACAGGAGAGATTCTGGAAAGATCATCTCTGACACAATCAAAAATGTCAGACTTACAAACTGCAGGATGCTGAGACTGGAAGAGACTTCTGAGAAACAGCATTGTTTGGGAGTAAAAAGACTTGAGTTCAAGTCTACATTCCAGAAGTTTGTACTTGTATATCTTTGGACAAGTCCCTTCCTGGTCTTTGGGTCTCAGTTTCTTCTTCTGTAAAATATGAGAGTTGAACTAGATGACTTCTGAGGTCCCCTTTCAGTCCTAAAATCATCTGTTACTTTGATTATAATTCAATTGGACCCAAAATAAATAGTGTCAGTTTAAGCTAACATTTATTGAGCATCTTCAAGATGAGAGTCAATGATTCAGAGGAGAGCCTCTCTCTCTCTCTCTCTCTCTCTCTCTCTCTCTCTCTCTCTCTCTCTCTCTCTCTCTCTCTCTCTCTCTCTCTGTGTGTGTGTGTGTGTGTGTGTGTGTGTGAACCTAGGGGCAAGTGCTGCCTCAGGCACACTTTGGCTGTATAACCCTCAGTTTCCTTGTTGTTCCTTCATTTCTCTACTCTTGATCACATTTGGTGCTTTCTTGGCAAAGATACTGGAATTGGTTGCCATTTCTTTCTCCGCCTCATTTTACAGATGAGGAAACGGAGGCAAACAGGTGACTTACCCAGAGTCACACAGCTGGGAAGTATCTGAGATCAAATTTGAACTCATGTTTTCTTGACTCTGGGCTCAGTGCTCCATCCACTACTCCACCTAGTTTTTCCAGTGAGGCATGGCTTTAACTTTTCCATGTCCCACGCGAATCTCTGACAAAGGCAAATTGCTGATCTATCAGTGGTAGGAATTTCCATACTGGAAGTTCCTCATAGGTCTAGACCCGTGCCAGCCCCCCCAGACACAATTATACTGTAAAATAACAATAACAGCTCTACTAGCAATTTAAAATTTACAAAGCACTTTACACTCACACAGAGTCCAGGACGTAGGTAGTATAGATATAATAACCCTCATTTTTTCAGGTGAATCCATTGTCTCAGAGAAGCAAGTGACTGGCATGGTCTTTTATTGTCCAGTAGATTTCCTTCTCCTTATGCCCTCTTCCTCCTTCCTAGAATATTCTTCTTTCTGACTCGTTCCTTCTCTTTTCCCTTTCCCTATAGCTGGGAAATATCTATATTTGGAATATAGATTAGAAATGTTCATTCTCCTTGCTGATTGTTGAATCCTACCTGTGAATTCAGGAGTGAGAAACCAATCAATTCCTCCAGAGCAAAGTCCTTCCCTTTCCTACCACCCCCCCCTGCCCCCTCCCTGCCAAGATGCTCCAATCTGGAGCCAGCCCTAATACCCAACCTGTCCCAGGAGCTGCTTGAATAGCCCTCAGCAAGAAGCCAGGAATCCTAGACCATCACAGACTCTCCTGTCCTGTCTTGCCATTATAGCTGGAAGACCTTCAGGTCCAAGACTTCCTTATGACACCATCGGTTGTATCCCTTTACCTCTGTCCCCTCTGAATCTTTGCTTTGATCAACTGGTAGCTCAGCAGAGAGTACTAGGTCTGGAGTCCAGAGGTCTGGAGTCAAGAAGACCTGAGTTCAAATCCAGCCTTAGATACTTACTAGCTGTGTGACCCTGAGCAAGTTACAACCCTAGTTTACCTTTGTTTCCTCATCTGTACCACTGGGATAATAATAGTACCTACACTTAAGGGCTTTTGTGAGGGTCAAATGAGATATTTGTAAAAAGCATTTAGCATACCTGGCATGTAGTAGATGCTATAGAAATGCTCATTGCCTTCCCTTTCCCCCTTTTTGCTTGGATGTAGGAATCTATCCCACTGTGATGGGGTTGATGGACTTTTCTATTTTGAAGGTGTTGATCCTGGGCTCATTGTGATGAGGAATTCAAGGGAAGTGGCAGTGCTGGCCCCAGTCAGTGGGTTTCATTGGGCTGCTTTAGCATCTATCCTTCCCTGATTGGTTCTGACTCCTCCTCCCTTGGGGAGTCTCCCAGTTTAACCATGTAGCCTTCCCTTTAAGAACTGTCCCTATAGGGAAGGAAGAAGGGAGGGAAACAATTTGGATCATATAACTTTGGAAAACTTATCTGTAAATTTGTAATTAAAAATAAAATAATAAAATGAAATAAAATAGATTTTTAGATAATAGATAATAGATAAAAAAGAAGTCTGTATAAAAGAATTGGATGCTTTCATCAAACAATTTTTAGCAAGTAAAGCTTTTAACAAGCCCATCTAATTCTTCCATGATGCACTTTTAATCTCAGAAGAAGCCCCTATTATTTGACAAGGAAGAAGTAAAACCAGGCTTCCATGGGATAACAAATACAGACCCAGATAGGACCTCAGAGAGCTCATCCAATCTGATTTCTTCATTTTACAGATGAGGAAACTAAGGCACAAAGGGGTTGAGTGGTTTGCCTAAGAGTCACTATTAGAACCCAAGTCTTCTGACCCCAAAGCCCAGGTCCCTTGGCTACAAGCTGCCTCTTAGCTTTCCACATTTTAAATCTCTTTTCACTGCCCCATTCTACCATTCTGACAATTCCTGGAGAGTTGGATCAAGTCAGTATTTCAGTTCTGCTATTATTTACCTGCAGGGATTTCAAACCAACCTAAGATAGCAAACTATAAAACATTACCTGGTGTGTCAAGTTTCTGGAATCCAACATATAGCAGTTTTCTCAACAAAGGTTATTGTACAGTTAACAAAGTCAGCAGGAATTCTGGACCTGGTCCCAGACTATATAGATACATAAATAGATTGGAATTATTCAGGACTTGAGGACTTTAAGACCACTTTTACAGGTCAGAAGTAAAAGATAGGATCCCACAACGTACCTGAATCAGATCAAGTCAACATAGTGCCTAGAATTTTGACAGATGCAGAATTGAGATAGGAGAGGTCCCCTGCCCTTAAGGAGTTCACAGTCTAGTGGGAGAGCAGGATACAAACATATAGAGATAAGTATTCAAATTCTTATATGATTCTCTGCTCTTATCAATGTGACTACCTTCCCTGGGACGCAGATCACACTCTATCCATCTTTTCTCATCTCTTGTGTCCGTTGTCTGTGCCATGCTATAAATCCTCCAAAGGGTCATCCTAGAAGGATTCTTCTACATTCTTCTCATTCTTCATTCATTCCCATCCTTCTATAGTCTCTCTCTTAACATTGTTTGGATACTAGTCAAACTAGTCAAACATGATACAGGTTACACCAAAGGGAAATACGGATGTGAATATGGATATATACATACATATAGGTATATATTGCAGCCAATCAACTAGCACTTATTAAATGGAATACTATACACCAGGTATTGTACTAAGTACTAGGGATATGAAGAAAAGCAAATATATACATGTGTGTCTGTGTCTGTATCTATATGTACATTTACCTACACATACGTATATTTAATATACATTCATATATACATGCACATAGGGTGTGGGATGTTCTCAAAGTCTTATTGCAATTTAAAACTATATATGTTTATGTGTGTGTATACATATGTATGAATATGTACATGGATGCATATGCTTTAAATCACAGTGAGACTTTTGGGATACCCTATATGTTTATACACACATGCCCACACATGCACTCAAACACATATCCTCCCTCTCTGGATCTCAGTTTCCTTGTCTGTGAAACATCAGACATTTATATAACATTTGAAGTTTGGCAAAGTACTCTAGACACATTATCCCATTTGAATTTCACAACAACCCTATGAGGCAAGTATATGGAAATTATTATTCCTATTTTATACAAGAGTAAACCAAGATTTGGAGAGGGTAAGTGATTTTACCCTCAGTCATATTACTATGATGTGTTAGAGCCCGGGACCTTAATCCAAATCTCTTCCAACTCTAAAGAATATATCAATATCTATACCTATATTTATATCATCCTGTGCTTCTTTCTCTAGATATGTCCATCTATATGACTATATAACTATATAGTTATAGGACTAAATCTATAGTTATGTCTATCTCGCTCTCTCTCTCTCTATATATATATCAGTATATCTAAACCTATATATATCTATGTGTATCCTTATCCAAATTTTTATATATTTACCTATAGACATATAAACATAGATTTAAAGATATAGATCCATAACCCTCTCTATCTCTCTCTGTCTGTCTATCTGCCTCTCTCTCTTTCCATCCATCCATCCATCCATCTACCTATCTCTCTATCAATCCATCCATCCCTCTATCTATCTATCTATCTATCTATCTATCTATCTATCTATCTATCTGTCTGTCTCTCTGTCTCTCTGTCTCTCTGTCTATCTGCCTTTCTCACTCTCTCTCTTTCTCCCCATCCATCCATTTATCCATCTCTCTGTCTATCTGTGTCTGTCTATCTGCATGCCTATCGGTCTGTCTATCTGTCTTTCTGCCTATCTCTCTATCATCCATCCATCTATCCATCTATTCATTCATCTAGCTACCTATCTCTATCTATCTATGTCTGTCTATCTATCTACATATCTGTCTGTCTGTCTATATATCTATCTATCCATCCATCTATCCATCCATTCATCTATCCATCCATCAATCTCTATGCATTTATCTATCTGTCTGTCTGTCTGTCTATCTATCTATCAGTATCTCTGTGTGTCTGTCCATCCTTATATTTATGGCCACAGATAGCCAGGTCCACTGATGCACTGAGGATTGCTCTTTTCCTTTTGGTCAGGACCATATCTCCCATGCACAAATATGTGTGAAGAGACTATGGCACACTGTCAGGATCCCACTGGTCCAGTACATCTTCCATTGCCTTTGAGATTCTCTCTTTTGGAGGTTTCCCACAGCCCCAATACTCTGGGGGTAATTCAAAGCATCCAGCCCAATGGCCTGCCTCCAGGGCCTGGGTGTGTTATCCTGCTGTGGGAGGCCTCTCACAGACAATGGAGATGATAGGCTGCTGCTGGACTGGAGATCTGGGCAGACCTCAAGCCAAGAGCAACCTCAGCCATGTGAGGACAGGGTTGTTTTCAAGTAACAATTAACTTTAATAGATGATTCTTTGTCGGCTGTTGATGTAATTGAATCCGAGCTCTCCACCAGGGAGGCTTTGTGACTGTAGAAACACGTCAGTGGTTCTCAGAGTGTGGTCCGAGACCTGGTGGCTCCTCCCTGTGGTCTGTGGGCTGGTCCTTTGTGTTGTTAATGTTTATCATATGACAACGCACATGCTGTGGTCTGAAGCAGTGATTTCTAATTTACCTGTGGCTCAGAGTGGTCACTGCTGAGAAGGTCCTTTGCAAACCTTAAAGCACTATCAAAATCAGAATTCTTTTCATCATTATTATTATTATGAAATGAAATAACAAATATTAAGTACTCTGCACACCTTAAAGTACTATATGAATGCTAGCTTTTATTATTGTTATTATTATTTTATTATAATTATTATCAGCATCCTTATTAACTTCCATATCCATCCCCACCAAGGGAGCAGAGGAAATGAACTAATGGTCACCACAGTGAGGCTACTTATCTGTCTGTCTGTCTATATATCTATCTATCCATCCATCTATCCATCCATTCATCTATCCATCCATCAATCTATATGCATTTATCTATCTGTCTGTCTGTCTGTCTATCTATCTATCAGTATCTCATAACCCCCTCATAGTGGACCAGGGCATTGCACTTTCAAAGCAGGACCAGGAAAGAGCAGGACAAAAAGGGTAAACAGCTAGGGATATTATTAGGGAGCCTCAGACATGAGGGTCTTCAGACTATGGCAAGTCAAAGGAGTTTATGGTGCTCAAAGATTAGTGGATCCATTCTTGAGTTGGTCAATAAGCATTTTTCAAGCTTTTCTGATGGGACAAGTGCTGTGCTATGCCCTAGGTATAGAAAGAAAGGCAAAAATAGGCTCCCTGTCCTCAAGGAGCTTATATTTTAAGGGGAAAGATGGTGTGCAAGTAACTATGTACAAAGCAAGTCATATTCAAGATAAAAGGAGGATAATCTCAGAGGGAAGTATGAGCAGGGGAAGGGATGGGGGAAGGCTTCCTGCCAAGAAAGCCAAGTAGTGGAGAAGAGGAGGGGGAGCCTTCCAGGCAAGGGGAATGAAAAGGAACAAAGTTGAGAAATAGAGTATTATGTTCAAGGGCAACGAGGAAGCCAATGTCCCTGGATCATAGAGGTAGAACAATTTAAGAAGACCAGAAAAATGTCCAAAGACCAGGTTTTGAAGCCAAACAGAGGGTTTCATATAGCATTTCAGGAAGCTTCAGGGTCAGGGCAACTCCTGAATCATCAGGAACTGCTTAAAAGGCTTGAATATTAAAAAGCATTTAAAATAGCTAATGCTATAAACCTGTTTTAAATGGGAGAGAGAATCCAACCACGACCAGTTGAGAGTTGAGTTGAGAGAGCTGTTCAGGACTTAGTGAAGTGAATTAATGTCCTAGTCAAATAACCCAACCCAATAAGTTGACCATATATACTTTGCATAACTGGGGATTTTTGGTTGGGGGGATCTAGAAAAATGAATAAGATATGGCCCCTAAGCACCAAGGGTTGACATCTAATAAAGGAGATAAAAAGCACACTGTATGATGCGGAGAAAATGGTTCTGGAACTGGATTTAGAGGACAGGGGTTTGAATCCAACTTTGCCACTTACTACTTCTGTGACCTAATGGAAAGTCATCTGTCCTCTCTAAACCTCTGCTTCCTCATTTGTGAAATGGAGGTGATAGACTAGATGCCTTCTAAAGTCAGTTCTTGCTCTCAATCTATGAGCCCATGATACTAAGACTATAAGATGCTAATAATTGCACTACAATATGCTAAGAGAATTGTAGGGACTCAGGGGATGGAAAGATCATAGTCCATTGTAGGGAATCAGGAAGGGCTTCATGGAGGAAGAAGTGTTTAAGATGAACCACGAAGGATAGATAAGACTTTGCCAAGTGGAAATGGAAAGAAAAGATATTCCAAATGTTCAAAATTCAGGGCTTTTCAGCAGATCCTGAGATCCAAGATTGTATAGGAGCTCCCCAGACCTATGAAATTCTATGTGAAACCCTGCGTTTGGCTTATAAAGTCCTTTACAACCTGTCCCTTTCTTACTTCCCCTGAGCAAAAATGGTGAAACCCATTGATATAGATCACTGGTCCTTGAAGCAGGGAAGTAATGAATGATAGTTTTTAAAAAAATTCCTTTTATGATGCTTCAAAATGCTGTTTTCTCTGATAGCATATATGCTTCTTGAGTCCAATCCCTTGTACTTATTAAGTTAACAAGAGAAGGGTGGGAGGTATGGGAGGAGGGATTGACATAGTGGGTAGCATTAGAGATGCAAAAATAAAAGGAGGAGAAGAGCATTAATAAAACATTTAAAGGCACACAGAACAAAGCAAAAATAAGTTCAGAAGGGAACACAAACAGGGCAATTTTGTTCTATTATGTTAAATGTAACACTTTAAAATAGTGCATAAATTTGTGGCTTCACAACAACTCTTTTTCTCCTTTGAATACTGAAATTTTCATGTTTGTTGACAATTAAGTTCATAATTAAAAAGAAAACTTTAAATAAAAAATACAAGCTAACAATTCTAAAAAGTAGTTGGCTCATAGCAGATATGAGTTCAAGCCAAGACTCAATGATCACTTATTGGGCAAGTCATAGATGGACTTTTGTGCAGGTATATGTAGGTTCTTTCCAAATCAGCTATTCTGGGCTTTTTCTCATGACTAGAGGAGCTGGTGGTGATTTGAACCATAGCAATGGAAGCATAGCTCCTTGACGATCAATAACTAAACAATAATATTCAATCTGTCTGGATTTTTTCCCAAAACTGCATGAACAATGAGACGAAGGCCAGGGTGGTTATAATGATATACTCCCATAAAGACTTACCTTTTGTAGAATGAAGTTTCATCTCTTCCTAGTTCCTGTCCATAGTTCTTTGATCTTTTGGGCTATACCTGCTAGGTTCCATTTTGGATTGTCATTTTTGGTATATATGAAATCCCTTGACTAGTTTATAAGAAAGCAAAGACTGTATCTTATTAGACGTTTTTTATCCTCTCTCAGGACCAAGTCAAGTACACTGGGCTGCAGAATAGAATAGTAGAAAGATTACAAAATGTGTTGTCTAAGAACATGGGTTCAAGTCCCAGCTGTGTCCTTTATTGCTATGTGACCTTGGGTAAGTCAAAGTTGCCTCATCTGCTTGGATCTCATCTCCAAAATGAGAACAATGAATAAGTTGACTCTATAAAGTCTCTTCTAGCACTAGATCCTAGGCTCCTATGCAACATAATTTGTTTGTAAAATTGGACTGAATTAAGTCAACCCACTCACTGTGTTGTCTACCGGGCAATGCCTGGGTATTTGACTGATGTTTGGGGACAAATTGACTGAGTGTCCAATATCCTCTGTAGACAAGTCATGGCGAATTAAGTTGAAAGGACTTTTTAGTTCAATTTCATTGTCTGAACATCATATGAAATTCAAGTAGGAAGTGCTTGCCAGAATGAAAACATGTTCACAGAGCTGACGTTCCTATCTCCTGAGAACAGAAAAAGATGCCCCATTGAATGAGATATGAGTTCTGAAAAAAAAAGAAAAAGAAAAAGTGAAAATGAGAAGAAAAGGATTGAGAAGGAGCCAAACTCTGGTAAAGTTAATCTTTTGGGGAGGAAAACAAGCCTGGAAATATAGCCCTGATCAGCTCTCTTCATATTATAGTCCTGCAGAGGGAATTAAATTCCTAGGAAAAAAGTCACAGATTATGAAAGGATTTAATTGAGAAAAAGAATCCCTACTAGTATTTTAAAATACTTTCAAAACCAGAAGGATAGGAAAAATGAAGAAACATTAAGAAAAATGGAAAAATCCAGGCAAGGTAAAGATTATATTTATGAAATGCCTACTATGTGGAAAGGTTCATCTACAGATTGTAAATGCAGGCTCTGTTCTAGGTGCTAAAGAGACAAAGAAATAAAATAGGTCAAGTAGTTCACATTCTATTGGAGGGAAGCAAATATACAGAAATAAATCAGTACAAGATTTATTCTATAAAGTAATTTCAGGAGAAGACTCCTAACAACCTATGGGGTCAGGAAGAACTTTCAGGAGTAAATGTCACTTGAGCTAAATCTTGAAGGAAGCCAGGGATTTCAAGGAGAAAATATGAAGGAACACATGCTGAGTGTGGGGCACAGCCTAAGCAAAGACTTGGAAATAGGAGATGGAATATCGTGAAACAGCAAATGCATCAATTTCCCTGAAACTTACGATGAGTAAAAATGAATTATTTTAGAGAACTCGAAACATGCTGCTGGAACTCCTAGTACAGCCGCAGACATGGACAAAATGGCTTGTTTGAATCAAGAGCCTGACTTTTAAAAGATTTTCATGTGTGTAAAAACTTGTTTTCTTTACTCATGTAATTAGTTATCTTATCCTTTAATGTGTAATTAGACTAGTCTTAAATTAACCAAAGCACTTCTCAGCCCGGTAATTTTTAGAACAAACATGTTAATCCATTAAAAAACATTTTGATTCCAGTTAACTTTACAACCACTGCAAATGGAATCAATTGCATAATTAATCCATGTTCTTGATGACCATTTAATAAACACTTATTCAGGGCACACTGCATATGGTGAAAGCAGGTGAGAGCTCTTGTCCTGGAATTGTTAAGGGCTGGCAGAGGTCAACCAAGCCCATCCACAGCTGAGTGAAATCTCTGCCACAAACTGAATGTCTGTCTTCTTTTCCTTTTCTTTTTTCAAACCCATACCTTCAGTCTTAGAATCAATAATGAGAACTAGGCAATTGGGGCTAGTGACTTGCCCAGGGTCACACAGCTAGGAAATGTCTGAGGTCACATTTGAACCCAGGATCTCCCATCTCCAGACCTGTATCTATCCACTAAGCCACCTGGCTGCCCCTGGATATTGATTTTGAACTTGATCAGTAAAGATAGAATAGTTGGGAAGTCACATCTTTACAGAAGCCAAAAGAGGTAGGTTTGGGATGAGAAATAGGACTGGGTTCAAATTCCACTGGTACTATTTACTAGCTTGGGGAAATCCATGCTCTGGGACTTAGTTTCCTCATCTGAAAAATTAGACAGTTAGACAAGATGATTTCCAAGGCCCCCTCTAGCTCCAAATTCCATGATCTGATTTTCTTTCCCAGAAATTCTCAGGCAGTGAGTGTTCTAGTTTTTAATGTTTGTGTCAGCATGCAAGTGTTTCATCTGGATATGTCTCAATAGCCCCTTGCTATTTTTTTTTCTAAAAAAGAAAAATATGTTTTCAACACGAAAAAATGGTAAGGGGTGGGCGGAGTTGCTGAGGCATATTCAAATAAAACATTTGTTTCTTCTTCCCCCCCACCAATAAATGCTTAAGGCAGTTTCTTTTGTTCCAGCTGGAACAAATGAACATTGGTTGATTGTGGTGAGGATGCCGAAGCAGTTTGCAAACGTCCACCCATTACTTCCAATGGGAAAGTGGTGCCTTGGGAAACATTTACATGAAATATTTGGGCTGTTAAGGCAAAAACACTCTTCTTTCTCTTCTCCCTAATGCCAGTTCACCCAGTGCCAAATTCTCGAAGCTCACCCAATGACTGAATGAGGGGGGATGCTATTTCTCAAGCAGTCAAGTGCTTATTCTGTATGATTGGAGCATCAGGCTAGTGAAAGCATCTCTCTCTGAATATCCCCTTTCTCAGGGAATTATTGACAAGGTAGGCAAAGCTCCATCCGAGTCAGCACTATTGATGTGACAGCCAAAAAAGCTGAGGTCTATGCTTAGTCTGCTTTGGGGGGGGGCATCCTCCTCCATGAGGGACGGAGAGGAGAGCCCTGCTGCTCTTTGCCCTATTTAGACCCTGCCTGGGTATGGTGGGCAACTCAGAATGACCACCTTGTAGGAATAGTGGTGAAGAGCCAGAGAGAAGGAGCAGCTGGATTGAGGAGGGGACCATTCCAAACAATGGCCCTTTGAAGGAACTCTGGGTATCTAAACTGGCAAGCAAAAGACTTGGGGGGAGCCTACCAGCTGCCCTGGAGCACATCGAGCTATGCCACCTAGAAGAGAGATTGTGGTTCAGAAATGGCAACACAATGAGCAGCCACCATTCTAGGATATTTGAAACACACTATGTACCTCTAACAGAGAGGCGAAGGGCACAGGGGCTCTCGGAGGCACGTATGGTTTCTTTGGGTTGTAACTTATGTGGAAATTTTGCTTTACTACCCATATTTGTTACAAAGGCTTTGTGTTACTTTTTTGTCTTCATGGTAAGAGGAAGAGAGGTAGCAGAAGGGAGAGAACGTGGCTTTTTTAATTCATTTTAAAAAAATGAATTAAAAAGAACAACTAACGTTTATGTAACACTGTTTTATAAAGTGTTTTATATACAGGGTATCCCAAAAGTATTATATATTAACTAAAGACTATACTAGGACTTTGGGAACACTCTTGTGTGTGTTTGTGTACAACATAGAAGATCATAAGGAAGGACTCCTATGAGGAGCCCCTGTTGCCTGATGTACAAAACGAACACGAGCTTTTTCATACCCACCCGTTGTGCTTTCATTTTTTGAATACTTATTTTTTTGGCTAACAGTGAAAAAGTCAATGCTGGCTGTTGCCACATTTGAAAACAAGTGACTTGACTCCCTGAGTTAGGTTTGAGAAGAACTGAGAAACCCAGATCCAATAAGGAAGGAGTACATTCTGAAGCTTCAGAAAGTACTCCTTCCTTATTGGATCATCTTGGGAAAACCTATTGTTATTCAATAAGAAGTGGATTTCCTGTTAGATTGCCTGGGTACCCTTGGGAATGTGAGTTATTTTCATCATAGATGATAAGGCAATAGCCCTAGGTTTGGCAGTCCCCTACCAAGACTACTGATTCTTCCAGGTCCACCCTCACAGCCAATATCTGCTTATCCTCCCTCCTCCCTTCCTTCCTTCCTTTTTTCCTTCCTTCCTTCCTTCCTTCCTTCCTTCCTTCCTTCCTTCCTTCCTTCCTTCCTTCCTTCCTTCCTTCCTTCCTTCCTTCCTCCCTTCCTCCCTTCCTTCCTTCCTTCCTTCCTTCCTTCCTTCCTTCTTTCCTTCCTTCTTTCCTTCCTTCCTTCCTTCCTTCCTTCCTTCCTTCCTTCCTTCCTTCCTTCTTTCCTTCCATCCCTTCCTTCCTTCCTTCCTTCCTTCCTTCCTTCCTTCCTTCCTTCCTTCCTTCCTTCCTTCCTTCTTTCCTTCCTTCCCTTCCTTCCTTCCTTCCTTCCTTCCTTCCTTCCTTCCTTCCTTCCTTCCTTCCTTCCTTCCTTCCTTTCTTTCTTCCTTTCTTCCTTCCTTCCTCCCTCCCTCTCATCCTCCCTTCCTAAGCTAGATGTCAAGTGTGTTGCAGAAGAATTCCTTTTCAGTCATGATTGGATTAGACAAGAACTTTTCAAATCTGAAATTCCATTCCATTTCCATGATTTTCTGCTGTTGTCTCATCTCTGTGAATCCAGATGACAAAGGAAGGAAGAACTAGTGGGGGAAAGAAATAAGCAAAAGCAATCTCACAGCTCTATAGTTTCCAGGGGTGTGTCACAGAAGGCATAGATGACTTACAATTAAGCAATTACAGTGAAGATTTACAAAGCTAACTTCCATCTGTATAATAAAATAGAACCCAAACCGTACTCTCCCAGACTATAGGCAGCAACAACAGGGTTTTTATGTAGCCCTGGATAGAGCCATCTAATGGACCCTAAATGTTAATGGATGTAAAAGATTTATACTTTAATTGTATTTCTCTGTCTTCTTATTTTACGGACCTGTTTTATCTCAGTGCATGGAGATCAACAGCCTCCAACAACAAATGTGGGTGACAATGTGACCCTCAGGAGGAGAAGGAAAGGGGTTATCTGTGATTATAAGCAAGATTGGTTTATTATTTATAAATCTGGGAAAACATTTTAATTGAAATGGGCCATAGAGTTTAACTGACCTTGTGTTTCATAACACTCCCAGGGAAGTCAACTGAGAAGGACTCCTGTTTTTAACCAACCAATCAGCATTATTAAGAAATCTGGACCCTGGTGGGGGGCCAAGGGTGGGGGCAGGGACTGCAGTTTAGATTTACAGCACCAGAGAAATGAGGTCAAAGAGAAATACTAAACAATGTGATGTGGAGCCCTTTTGGCTGCTGCCCCTCACTGGGGACTGAACAGGATGGGCTCAGAATTTGGCTTGGTCTCCTTTCGGATTTCAAGAGAAGGAGAAATAATTGACAGTAGTCATATGGGGAAGACAGGATTGTAGGTTTCAAAACTAAATTCAACCAGCTAGTTGAAAGCCCCATCGTACACATGGGGAAACTGAGGCCCAGGACTTAGAAGGGGTTTGTCAGGCAGTGCGTAACAGACAAGTCAAAATTAAGCCCTCTGACCAGAGCCGTCACCAGGATTTTTTGTAACTAGACCAACCAATGTCAAAGGAGTCATCTGTTGAAGGAGGAACCTAGGATACTTGTCCCTAAGGGAATTGGGAGAAACAGAAACAATTAAAAAAAAAAGACATGAGGGAGTATAAAACAGTGCATTGGATGGTTTTCTAGTTAAAATAATTAGTATTACTAACTAGGTTCAACTCTGTGGTTCAAGTGTTATGTTGTGGCTGTTCAATCCTCTTCGATTCTCTGACCCTGTTTGGGGTTTTCTTGGCAGAAATGCTGGAGTGGTTTGCCATTTTCTTCTCCAGCTCATTTTACAGATGAGGAAACTGAGGCAAGCAGGATGAAGTGACATGTCCAGGGTCACATGGCTATTATGTGTCTGAGGTCCAATGTGAACTCTGGTCTCCCTGACTCCAGATCCAGCATTCTATTCACTGTGACACCGAGCTAAACCAAGTGCTATGAGCCCTTCCAAATTTAGTGCCCCTAAGCAAAGCCCCAGTCAATCCATCAGTTATCGCTCTACTTCTGATTCCAGGCCCATTTTTTAAAATTCTTTTGTTTTCCCATGATGACAAATTGTTTTTAGCCCCTTCGAAATGAACTGAACTGGTATGCTTGATTCAGGGCTGAGGACGTGGAAGGAAGATGAGGTTTACAAAAGGGTTGCATTTATAGACAAAAGTAACGCACACTACGTTTGAAAAATAAATGTTCTCTAAAAGTAATTAAAGCATGTTGGTTCATGAATAATACACCATTTTACTCCTATTTGCCAAGTAGAACGAGACAAGTCACTAAATTGACAGTGAACGTTCTATTATGTGATTGCCAACTGTTTTATAAGATATTGAACTGATTCGTTTCTTCTATCTAGTTTGTATTATCAGGCTATTGCTTTTTAATAAATTAATTTCCCACATGTCTCCAGGGTCTTCACTTGAAATCTGGCTGAGACATAAATATGATTAATTTTGTGTCTGATGCTTACATACCAAGTTTGGTGACTTACAAATAACACTGTAACTTTGGGCCCCTGGAACAAGCCAAGGTTTCCCTGGCATCTGAGAAGGGGAAGGGGAGATGCCCCTGGGGAAAAGTCTTCAGAGTTCATGTGATTTTGATCCAAGAGACATCATCAATTCCCTTCTCCCTAACCATTTTTACAGATTGAGAAACTGAGGGGATAGAAAGAGTAAATGACCTACCAGGGGCAAGAGCCCCCAGGATTTGGATCCTAGGGCTCTACTACCAAATCCAGCCCCCTTTTCCACCTCACTAGGGAGATTCCTTTCCTGAGTAGTAAGAGAGACATGCTCTTGTAACTGAAGTAATTGCTTTTTGCAAGATGAACTTGGGAGCAAAGGGGACCTGAATCTGAAGCCCATTTCTTGCCAGGTACACAAATGCATCCAATGGAGAAAGAAAAAATAAAAATCTCCTAGTACTTAACAGTCCTAAATGTTTTTTTTTCTTGAATATATCAAAGCAGCTACAGTAAATAAGTGATTAGACCTTGGAATCCAATCTCAGATATTTACTGAGCTGTGTGAACCAGGGGAAAAAGTCACTTAATGTTTCTTAGTCTCAGTTTTCTCATCTGTCAAATGGGTATGATAATAGCATCTACCCTGCACGGTTGTTATGAGGATCAAATAAGTTAAATCTATGAAATGCTTAGTGACCCCATTTGGCCTGTTTTGGGCAAGAATATTGGAGATGTTTGCCATTTCTCCAGTTCATTTGATAGATGAGGAAGCTGAGGCAAGTAGGGTGAAGTGACTTGCCCAAGATCACATAGCCTTGTAAGTATTAGAAGTCAGATTTGAATTCAGGAAGGTGAATCTATCCACCGTGCCACCTAATTATTTTCCTCCCTGCTAAATTGAGGTCTCTCTTCTCTAAAACTGGTTTCAGCTTGTCAGAATAATCAAGTTCAAATGTTTATCTACCTACTCCTCCCTCTCCTTTCCAAACAGGGAGCAACAGGTGTGTGTATGTTCTGCATAAATGTTAGTGTTATTATTTTTAAGCAAAATTAAAGTTCATGCTTTGAGAACCTTAAGGTACTAGAGAGGTGTTAGTAATTATTGTTATTATGATGAATGAATGAATGAATGAGTGAACAAATTACTAGAAGTGAACTTATTTATTAAATGTTTTCTATGTGCCAAGCACTGTGCTAAGGGCTGGGAGTATGAATAAAAGGGCATGAGATAGTTTCTGATTTTAAGGAATTTGCTATCTAATTATGGAAGAGAGAGCTCTAAGACCATGTCAGAATTGTTTGGAAATGATCAGGAAATTATTATTATTGTTGTTGCTCCCAAGTATAGCGACTCTTGTTTATGATGCTATGTATGCCCTTAAATGTCTTTCTTTCTCTTCTTTATGCCTCATGGAGACCTCAGTGGCCCCAAATCTCAAAGGCTAGTGACCCATGTGGGTGACAGTGTCATTAGGAAGGAAGATTCTTGTGGCAAAATCAACAAAGCTTGGTAGGAACTTTATTAAAAAGAAACCCAATGCCAAGCCCAGCTCCATGTCCATGGAGGGCACTTCATGAATAGTTTTGCAGTTGAACATTAAAGTTAAGAGAAAATGAAGCATCCAAACTAGCTATATATATTATATATATATAAAATATATATATATATATATATTTGTGGTAACATTTCAGTTGTGCCTCTTTTTGACCCCATTTGGGGTTTTCTTGTGAAAGATACTGGAGTGGTACCATTTTCATCCCCAGTTCATTTGACAGAGGAGGAAACGGAGGCAACAGGGGTTTTGTGTGTGTGTACATATATACACATACCTCTACATACATGCATACATACATACATACATACATCCTCACAATGAAATGGCTTCCTTCCATGATGAAGAACCTGGGAAGTTTGACTCAGAAGTAGGTAGAGGCAGAAGGGAGATGGTTGTGACCAATTGTGACCTTTATCCTAAGCTATTTAATTTCTCTAGTTCAGAGATTCCTCATCTGTGAAATAAAGGCATTGAACTGAGTAGTCTTGAGTGTTCCCTTTAGCTCTAAGTATCAGGAACAATTCATTTCAAGCCCTGGGATATGGGGCAGAGGAGGGACAGCAGAGATGATCACGGACTTCCATGATGGCTGTCTTCAAGTGTTTGATTGTCCATGGCATGATCCCCAAGGCTCTTCACCACACCAGTTATCTTCTCTATTATCTTATAACATATAATTTATCCTATATCATAAGTCAATAAACAAGCATGTGTTCAGGGAAGACAGAGATGCAAGCCTAGAAATGGAAGGTTCTGTGTTTGAACTTGACCTCAAACACTTCCTAGCTGTGTGACTCTGGGCAAGTCACTTAACCCCCATTGGCTAGGCTCTTCTGCCTTGGAACTTAGCATGAATTCTAAGGCAGAAGGGAAGGATTTTTTAAAAAGCATCTGTTAAGCCCTTATTATATACTAGACAGATGCCAAGTATGAGACACTTGTCTAGTTCTTTAAAGTCTGCAGAGAACTTTAATATGTTCTTTCATTTGGTCCTCATAGAAACACTGTAATGAGTGTCATAGGTATTATTAACCCCATTTGACTGATAGACATATTGTCTCACCCCCTGGGTCATGAATGGAAGAAATGTCCAGAATGGGGTCATGATTAACATTGGCTTACGATATTAACTCAAGAATGACTTCTCCATCACCAGAGGCACATTGGCTGGACCTAAACCTAGGAAGGACCTTAGAACCCACTGAGTCCTACCTTCTAACTCTAGAGATGAGGCCAAGAGAGGTTAAGCAGGATGACAGCAGGATTTGAATCCAAGCTTTCCTGACACCAAGTCTTGGACTCTGTTCATAGTGGCACAACTGGAGGTCTTCAGACAGAGGTTAGGTAATTCCTTATTTAGGTTTAGGTAGGACTAGAAGTCTTCTGAAGCCCTTCCCATCTCTGAAAATGTATTTTCCCTTTTGTTAGGTTCTCTAATCATCAGGAGGACACTTGGTCTTCCTGCTGGTGACCTCTGCTCCTTGGCTACAGTCATACCTTCTGATTGCCAAGTTCCATTCAGTTCACTGAAGCCCCATATTCTAGATGGTTCTTTTCTCCTTGGTTAGATGACCAGAGGAAAGCAAGACTTGCTTCCCATTTCCCTTTCTGCTTCTCCTTCTGAAAAATAAAGGGGTAACTCCCATGAGCCCAGAGAACCTAGAACAAGCCAGAGGGCAAACTCAGTTTCCTTGGATTGGAAGTCCAAGCCATCTGTCTGGCCCTCGAATCTCTTCCCTGTATTAGCTACACTTGGACAGTCTTTGGGGATCTGGCCCACATTTCTAATATGAATTTCTGCAGGGAAGCCACTGGAAAAGAGGAGGTTGAAGTCAGAGTTCACTGAAAATTTCCCCCTAGAAGCTGGAGAGCATCCAGAGACATTAAGGCCCTGACTTCACTGGTGTTGCTGTCAACTTCTGGCAAATCTGCTGGCTTAGAAGAATCTGTCCAGCCATGAGGAGGGCCCATTTAAGGGTTGAGACCAGTGGCCCAGGGCCCTGAGCCTTGCTTTCATTTTTAAGAGCTAACAGTGGGGTTGCTGTGCTGAGTTCCAGCTACCTGGAAACCATTTATCCCTCGGTATTCTGGAGGCAAAATGAATGTGACACCCCAGAGGAACCCACTGCTCCCTGTTTGGAGAGGAGAGAAGGGGGAGTTGGGAGATAAATATTTGAACTAGACCTGTCTGACAAGCTGCAACCAATTTTAGAGGAGAAAGGCTCTTAATTTGGAGAGGAGAAAAGCCAGTAACTTCAGCCTGAGTTATTGTATCAAAATGGATATTAAGAAGAGCAAGATGCTAGTAACAATCCTTCCCTTAGACCTTCCAGCATGCTTGGTTTTCATCTCTCTGGCACATTATCCTGTAATCCCATCTTTTATAAAGCAATCTGCAGGTGTATTCCTTTACCACTATATCATGAGATTTGTGAAGACCGAGGCTGCCATTTTGGGGGGGAGTGGAGGTGGAGAGGCAGTCCTTGGTATGGGGGACTCCTAGTAAGAAAACTCCCTTTACCAATGCTACCATGATCTGAATTGATAGTACCTAATAGTTTGGGAGACTTCTCTAGGACATGGAGAGGTTCACTTACTTTTTCAGAGTCATATGGTCAGTATATATCAAAGGTGGCACTTGAACCCTAGTCATACTGCTGTCTTATCTGGATTATTTCATCTCTCCTAGTGCCTAGCATTGTACTCTGCACATAACAGGTACTTAATAAGTTTCTATTGAATGAATGAACATTTTATTTGATTTTGATAATAACAATAATTCTCATTTCCATTGCTTGAAAAGTAATTTCCTTAGTATTATTATTCCCACTTTATAGACAAAGAAAATGGGGCTCCAAAGCATTAAGATTTACCCATGGTCATAAAGCTAGTAAGAGCTCAAAATCAAGCATTCTGATTTCAATTCTGGGGTTCATTCCATTATGTTACAATTGCCTCTTAAAAAAAAAACAAAACACCTTACCTTCCATATTAGAATCAATATTGTGCATTGGTTCCAAGGAAGAAGAGAGGTAAAGAGTAAGCAATAGGAGTTAAGTGACTTGCCCAGGGTCATATAGCTAGGAAGTATCTGAGGCCATATTTGAACCCAGAACCTCCCATCTCTCCCAGCTCATTCCACTGAGCCATTTAGCTGCTCCCCACAATTGCCTCTTCAGCTGATCGACACTTGATTTATCCACAAAGAATAAAGGGCAACTAGATTTCTTATTAAGTAGACATGTGTCATAGGACCAAGGATTCCTCGCTGAAAGAACAGATATCTGACCTTCATTCTTCTCAAAATGACATCCAAGTCAAGGTCTGCCTTTCATTTGCCCAGAGTTGTACAGATTGGTGATAGAATCAGGACTTAGACCAAGGGCTGTTGACTCTTTCACCAATGGGTTTGTCCTATTCATATCTTCTTTTCCCATACCTGCTTTCTTCTCCTCACAGTATCAAGCAATCTTGTATCTGGATCTGGAAGGAACCTCAGAGACCACTTAATCCAACTCTCTCATTTAATAGATGGGGAAATTGGGACCCAACTAGTTAAGTGATTTGCCCAAAATCACATGAGTAACCATCAGAGGTGGATTAGAATCCAGGTTTTTTAACTCTAGGGTTAGCATTTTTTTGACTGTACCATGCTCTTCTTCCAATCTCCTCCTCTTCTCTTGGGGCCCATTCTCTTTTTTTTTTTTACTTACTTTTGGTGTTCTCAACCCTCTAATAGTTATTCTCACCAGTAGAAATTACATCAGAAGAGAAATCAAGTGAGATCCATCATCAACTAATCCAACATGGCCAGAGTATAGAGTGTCATGGGACTTGAGAAGATCTGAGATCCCTGCTTGTGGGAACTCAGATATGAAACAGAATAGAAGCATGTGTCTGGGCTTCCATTGGGAATGAGCAGAGAACAAAGTGCTCTGCCATCTTGGCCCTTAGTGATGATGTAGGCTCCCTAGCCTACAAGCTCTTCATTTGAGTTTTTCTTCAGCTCCATTTACCTGATATGTGGTTCCACTTGGTAGTGAATTCTTCTTTGCATTCAGGCTATACCTACAGGCCACCATTCCTGGAAGTTTGTCCTTCCAGAAGAGGGGGTTAAAGTTAATTAGATATTTCCCATGCATGGTCACCAGCCAACCACCAGGAGTATACTGCACGACAACCTGATTTAAATATGCCACCAGAAGATATACTAAGGGACATCTATCTTCCTGCAAATTTCGTTCTTGAAGAAGTGTGGTATTTTCACCAGTAAAAATCACATTGGAACAGAAATCAGGTGAGACCCAAGGACAGATCCTGGCTCTCACAACTTATTAGCTATTTTCCCCGGTGAAGTCACTCATGAAATGGACATGTTGTTGGTACTACCAACTGGGTATTAAGAGGCACCTTAAAGAGCTCCATAAAGGTAATCTGTTATTGTTGGCTTATGAAATTTAAAAACCATTTATTTACAGAAGAGCCAGCATGGTAGAATGCATTTGAAATCAGAGGGCTTGAGTTTGAATCACATAGAGTCATGCTATGGGATTGGGAAGGTCACTTTTTCCTCTCTTTCCTCATCTGTAAAAGAAGGGATTGGCCTCTGAAGTCTGCATGTAGGGAAGAAAGATCCTCTAAGGCAATGGGGCTATTTTCATTTTTGTCTTTTGTCTTTCTTTCTTTTCTTTGTATGCTCACCACCTGGTGCTATGCTTGAGACTCAGTAATTGTTCAGTGAATGCCAGCTGGAATGAATTGAACTTTTAAACACATATTAAGCACTTGCTGTATTTGCAATTCTGTGTTTATTATGGAACATATAAAGATAGCTGTGATAAGATCTTTGCCTTCAAGGAATTTATTATCTTGGAGAGTAAGAACAGGAAGATGTGAAATAAATTCAAAGGAGTATTTTCCTATATCTATATAATCATATATCTATATAATCATATATCTATATATATATATATATATATATATATATATTTTCATATATCTGTATAGGGACAGCTATACAGTGGTGGTTCGGTTGATAGAGTACCCAGCCTGAAGTCAGGAAGATTCATCTTCCTGAGTTAAAACCTGGCCTCAGACACATACTAGTTGTATGACCCTGGGCACTTAACCCTGTTTATTTGCCTCAGTTTCTTCATCTGTCAAACGAACTAGAAAAGGAAATGGCAAACTAAGAGTTGCCAAGAAAATCACAAATGGGATCACAAAGAATCAGAAAAGATTGAAACCAGCTAACAACCAATTCACACATATATTCCAGAAATATACATATATTCAAGTAGTTTCATTAGGAGAAAGCCTTCACAATGCTCCTAAGAAAACTAGAAGAGAGAGGTTATCTTCATCTTTTTTTGTGGGGAGGGAAGAGGTAGATGCCCTGACTGGATGCCCCAAGGATGCCCATGGAAAGCTTCGAGAAGAAGGTGGTAAGCTGAGCCTTGAAGAAAGGGAAAGAATTTCACCAGGAAGAGATGAAGTGGGGGTGGGGGGGAGTATATTCCAAGTGGGCGATAATGACTTCAAGAAGGGGAAGGCTTCTGAAAGCAGAAACTTTTCTCCTAGCACCTGCAGCCCTGTTGTCTTACAAGTTTACAGCCTGTTTACAGGAGAAGTGATTATAAACTAATACTCTCATCGGGTCGCCTGGTAATCTCTAGTGTTTACCTCTTTCTAGCGGCTGGTTCAGGGTGGTGTTTTTATTATTTTTTTTAATAAGCAACTGTCCAGCAAATTGATAAGAGCCCCTTTTAATTAGGTAGTGGAGTTGTATGGTTAATGTCCCATATAAAAGGCCTATAAAAGAGAGCTGAATTAATAAAATGGCTGCTCAGCATCGAATCGAGTTTTCCTGAGCAATTTGGGAGCCTGGTTTTTATGTGGGTTTAGCCTCATTCTCCCTGCAGGCTTGGCCCCAAGAGCATCACCGGCCAGGGCTTCCAGGCTGTCAGCAAAGCCATGGTGGGGTGGAGGGGGGGAGGTAGCGAAGAGCAGTGAAAACATTTCATCAAATCCTTTTGTCCAAAAGCAAAAGCGGTCCGACTGCCTGGCCCAGCTTCCTCACGAGCATCCTTCCTCGAGCTGACTCCACCTTTGGATAACTCCATCAGTCCCCACTTTATCTCCAGCTGTCCAAGTAATTTCTCCAGCATTTCTCCCCTCTTCTTCACTCCCCTCCTCACAGATGGATTAGAGCAGCAAACAGTTTACACGCTGCACATCATTAGGCATCCTCCCTCACTAGCTGGCAAATAACAACTGGCCTCCATCATCGGGACATTTATAACACCTTGACACTTTTACAACTCCTCTGCTCTCTGCCAGAGCAATCTCTTCTCTTGGAGCACAGGGCAACTTCACGAAACGCCCGTTAGGAAGGACCTCGTTAGAGGTACTGCCCCTTCTGTAGGTTGAGCCCACCCTCCCAAGGAATGGCACCACCATTCCCTCCTGCCCCAAATGGCTTGTTAAAAGGGGGTAGGTAAAAGCCAGAAAGATTCTGTACCAGAAAAGACCCTCACTCACTCCATGTTCTACATTCTTCTCCTTTCCAAACTTTATGGGGAAAAAGAATAACATTTTTTAAAAATGACATTTATATGGCACCTTAAGGTCTTCTAAGAGCCTTCTATACATTATCCCAATTTGATCCTTAGATCAGCTGCCTGAAGTCAGTGGTAGCTATAAGTATTATCTCTTCCATTTTAAGAATGAGAAAATTGGGCTAAGAGAGTTTAAGTTATTTGCCCAGTCAGGCAGTATCAGAGGTGGATGCAAACCCAGGACTTCCTATTTGCAAATCCATCATTCTATCCACCATTTGTGCTAACTCTTTTTAGCATCATTCTGTCTGAGGGAAGGGCAAAAGTGTACTCAAAGACATAACAAATATAGAGAATATTTTTAGAGAGCTACAAGACACAGATTATTTTCCTGATGTTCACATACCACCCTCTCCTCCAAGTGGTTCATGGATTTTTTTTTTCTTGAGGCTTTGAACTTTAAAGGAAAAAAAATACAAGTTTATTTTTCCTTCCTTCTAACAGAAATGTAGCATTTCCTCCAAAACAATAGTATTAGATGTCCATGATGCAAACAAACTTAAGAGCCCTTGCATTAAGGTTTCCAGGGTAGTTTTCAGACAATATCTCTTGGAAATAATGAGTATAATTATTACCCCCATTTTACAGAAGGTAAAACTGAAAATCAGGGAACTTAACTGACTTACAAAGAGACACATAAGTTGCATCAGAGCCCATATGTATACCTTACTTTTCTTGACTCCAAAGCCAAAATTCTTTCCATTATCTCTATGCTACCCCTGGCACTTAGTCTTTGGTGGGAATTCTCTCCCATCTTACCACTGAGCCCATCAGACCTGAACCGGGAATCAGAGATATCTTGGTCATGCTTCATTCTTACATTTATTCCCCAATTTTCAGTCCCATGCACTAGTATCAGTAGGGATGTTAATGTCTAAAGATGAAATCAACCATGGAGGCTGTAAACACAGTCAGGGACCATTGGACTATTGCTTTCAAAATTATTCCATTAAATTCTTTACAATTTAGAGCAGTCTCAATGTAGCATGCTCAGTGTGGGAGAATAGGGCTTCTCTGATGGATCAAATAATTTCCATCTAAACCTGGAGCAGACAAGGAAAGGTCTGTCTAAACTGTCAGTTACGTGGAATCAATCAAGAGGATGATAAATGGGTTAGGTGGGGTAAGTGTAATGGGCTGGTGGGGAAAACTTTACATGAAGTTCACAGAACCTCTTTGAAAACAGAGACTGTCAGATCTGGTTAGTCCTTTACAACATGACTGGTCAAAGATAACAAGCATGAAGACAAGAAATATGCCTTTGGGACCAGGAAGACCTAGATTCAAATCCAGCTTCTGATACATCTTGCCTATCTGACCGTGGGCAAACCACTTGGGCAAGCCAGCTTAACCTCTCAATGAATTAGGAAAATATCTAAGACTCTTAGGGGGAGCTAGGTGGCCCAAAGGATAGAGTTCTGGGCATGAAATCAGGAAGACTTGAGTTCAAATCAAGCCTCAGACTCTCACTAGCTATGTGGTGCTAGGGGAAGTCATTTAACCTCTTTCTATCTCAATTTTCTAAAAAGAAATCAGCATAATAATAGCATCTACCTTCCAGTGGTGTTGTGAAGCTCAAATGAGATAATATTTATAAAGTGCTTAGAATGGCAATGAATAAATGCTTGTTTTCTTCCTTCCCAAGTTGCAGAAGAATTGGAAAAGAGCATTTCCCCGTCTGGAAGTCCCCTCTAGGGATGAAATCACAAATTCAGTCTCTCCAGTCCCCATCCTCAGCCAACCTAGAATGGTATGATCGTGAGGTTCCATCCCTGTAAGAGCCCATAGAGATCATCTCATTTCTGATCTTACCACTTTGGGAATGAGTCTCTTCATCCACAAAATGATGAGATTAGAGGGAAGCATCTTGATTGCTCTTTAATGCCAGAAGTAAAACCCAAAGCTCTCAAGTTCCAAGTGAGTTTTCTTTCCATTGTATTCAATTTACCACTTGGACATGAAATCATATGATTATAGAAAAGATCCTTAGGGCATGTTTATTTGGCTAAGATAATATTGAGACTTTGCATATGTACACAAACATAGATGCACATGCTCAGAGACCTTTTGTGTGTGTAGATGTAGGGAGAATTATTTAAATTTAAACTGCCAAGCAGTGGTTTTTTTGGGAGAAGGAAGGGGGATAGATTCTTTTATTAAGTGCTCAGTAACCAAATTTTTAAATTAATCCAAATGCTTTCAAAGTAATTAATTTGTTCTAATATTTAAACTCATTTGCTCCTTACTTTCTGAATGATCTCGGGCTAGTTAAATGACCACTCTGAGCCAAAGGAAGGGTTGGACAAGGTGATGCCCAGATTGAAATCCCCAATCCCCTTCTTTTGTATGTCTTTTGGAGTTCTAGAGAACCTCTGGACATTTATCCCATCCAAGTGCAAGCTCTGAAAGGTCCAAACAAGCTGAAAAGGATCCTACAACAATTCCCACCAATGGACTGTGTGTCTACAATCCAGAGAGCCACCTAGTTTAGTCTGGAGCTCCATGCTCACTAGAGGATTGGTTAATAAACACTGAAGAAGCAGCTTCCAAAAATCTTCTCTCAAGGCATGGTATGTGGCACTTGTGTTGGTGGAGACGGTGCCCATATCGAGGGAGTCGGTTATTTGGATTTGAATGTGAGCTCCACTTTTAGCAGCTATATGATCTTGGTCTCAGTTTCCTCATCTGTAACAGAAGGATAATTCTTTTTCTTCCTGACTCACAGGGTTGTCATTGAAGAAAGAGCTTTGTAAACTTCTAATCATAATGGAAATTGTTTTCAGAGTTCATAGATTTGGAGTTAGAAGAGACTAGAGACTCAATGAATGAAGAAGCTTTGATTAGGCACTTACTTTGTGCCAACCTCGAACCCTCCTCTCAAGAAGCTTATATCCTAGTAGAGGAAACAGTATACGTACGGGAGTGGTGGCTAAGAACTAGAGGTTGGGGATGGGGGCAAAGGAGAGGAGTCATCAATCAGAGCAGCCCCCAATCTAGCGTACTCTGGGCTAGGTCCTTCTGTCAGAAGAAAGGCATGGTATCCAGTGGGTTACAAGGGGTCTAGGCTATATAAAGGCAGTGACCTGAAAAGGATGGAATGAAGTTCTACTCAGAAGAACATCAAGTCCAATCTTCTCCTTGTAGAGATGAGGTCACCCATTAAGAGACTTGTCTGAAGTTATTCTAGTAAGTGGCAAAGCTTGAATTTGAACTCTGAGCCCCCAAACCCATCCCTGGCTGTTATTTGTTTTGCCTCTCTCTATATGCCATAAATTTTATTATTAACTTCATATATGTACATATATAATTATTATTATTCTGACTAAGAATCAGAAGATCTGATTCTCCTTTTTTAAGCCCTTACCTTCCATCGTATGATCAATACTATGAATTGGTTCCAACGATTAGGCAATGGGGGTTTCAATGACTTATCCAAGATCACACATCTGGGAAGTGTCTAAGGTCAGATTTGAATCCCAGACCTTCTGTTTCTAGATCTGGCTCTCGATCTAGTGAGCCAACCAGCTGCTCCCAAGACCTGACACTCCTAACTGTGTCCCCTACTGCCATTTACTTTATTTCTCTCTGGTTAGTTTTATTGACCTCATCTACCAAATGAAGATAATTATCCCTTTCTTAACTTTCTTACAGAATTCGCAGGATCATAGATTTAGACATGAAAGAAATCTTAGAAGTCATCTACTCTAACTTTTTCCATTTCACAGAGGCAACAGAGTTCCAAAGATGGTGAGTGACTTGCCCAAAGTCATCCAGTGGCAGAACTGGGATTTGACTGAATCCTCTCACTCCAAATTCAGGCCTTCTTCTATTAAATCACAATGAAACTGTTAAGAGCCATTATTCTTTTTTTCCAAGTGTTTTGTGACTATAGCCACTGACAGTAATTTTTCCCAAGCCAAGCTTAAAAACACTAATGGCTGTGAAGCCAGGTAAGGGCTTGGGTCAGCACACAGAGTGCTCTTTCTAGAAGTCTCGTTAACAATAACTATAGCTAGCAGGGCTTTAATTATATAAAGTCTTGTGTTACAGTTTTTTAGGGAGGCATTTCAACTTCTAAAACGTCTCTAGTTATGGTTTGGCACATGTGATCAGAGGAGGTTTTTTCATGCGTCTTAAAGGATGACAATTACGTAGAAGGGTAAGAAATTACAGGGATGCCCCATCTTAACTTAATTGGTTTGTTGGAAACTTACCATTAGGTGAAACAGTGGTATAGAGGATGCTCTGTTTCATAGGAACGCAGCTATAAATGTGAGATCTGCTCATGGGTGGCCAAAGTTCAAACTATAAAAGGTTAAATTCTGCCCTTAAAGGGACCTAAAGAGTCTATTTAAGCTTTATAAAGCTTCCTTATGTGGTGATTCCTCCCTTCCCTCACTCTAGAGACTTGGGATTTCTCACTTGATGGACAGAATAAGACACAGAATGGAAATGAACCTTGGATTTGAACTCAGAAGGCAGTTTTAATCCTGGCTCTATTATTTGTTGTCCATATGACCTTGGGAAAATAATTTCTTCTCTCCAAGATGTGGTTTCCTCATTTGTAAAATTAAGGTATGATTAGATTATCTCAAAAGAGCCTTCTAAATCTAAAATCCTATGAAGTGGCCGTCCCCCTACATATCCCTTCTCCTCTATGTGAGGGCTGGGGAATGAGGGGGTTAAGAGGTCTCTCAATTGTCCTAGTGTCTGTGTAACTCCTTCAAAGAATCTCCTATTTGAAAGGGATCTCAGAAGCCATGTAATCCAACTCATCCCTGAACAGGATTCCCCTCTCTTGCTACCAAAGATCATCCAGATATCCCTTAAATACTTCAAATAGGGAATACCTCTTGGCTCTTTTGGCAACCCATTCCACTTGGGCATGAATCTAATTGATAAAAAGCCAGTTATTTCTTTTTTTTTTCCTTTTAAATTTGTTTGTTACAATTAAATACCCAATTAACGCCCTCCTTCCTCCCCTCTCCTTTTAAAGAAAGCATCATTTGACAAAAGATTTATGTATATATAAAACTATGTCTTACTTATTTCATTGATCAATTCTTTCTCTGGAGGTGGACATACACAAGTCATTCTTGACAATATTTCTGTTGCTGTATATAACATTTTCTTGATTCTGTTTCTTTCACTCTTCATAATTTTATGTATGTTTTTCCATGTTTTTCCAAAATGAGCCTTTCGTTATTTTTTACAGTTCAGTAGTATTCCATCACAATCATATGTCACAACTTGTTGAGGAAGTCAGTTATTACTTACATTAAAATTGCCCCAAATTACCTCTCCCTGACTTTTGCCCATGTTCCCAGTTCTGAGGCTAAGAAGAACAAAGTTCCAAATAATGGACCTTTAGATATTTGAACGTTGTCATGATCTTTCTTCCTACAACTTCTCTTCTGCTCATTAAACAACCCTGGCTGCTTCAGTCAATCCTCAAATGGCACCAGTCTCAAGTCCTGCCATCTTTTATTCATTCAAAGAGCAAATATGGTTAATAAGATATGCAAGGCACTCTACTCATGACTAGGGATACAGGCAAAAGAAACCAATCCCCAACCTTGAGGAATTTACAATCCATTGCATCCATGGAAAGGGAGAGATAACTCACACTGAGAAGGATCAGGAGAAACTTCCCAGAAGATGGAGCCTGATTGAGCTTTCCCCATTAGGTCCATTAGGTCATCAGTGCCCTTCTTCATTGTGGTACCTAGATCTGAGCACAGTACTCCTGAGGCTAACCGATACGAAAAGGACCATTGCAGACCTTGCTCCAAACAATATGCAGCTCTTAACATCACTTAGGTTAACATTAAGCTTTCTGTTGCCATGCCACTGTTGACTCATAGTGAGATTGCATTCTGCTAAAACTTCAGTCTTTTTTGTTTTTTCTAAGAACTCTTGCATCACCATGCCTCCCCAGACTTCTCCTTCTACAATTGTTGGTGGCGGTGATGCTATTTAATGTAAAATGCATAATGTTACAGCTTTTTTTTTCATTTTTCCACACATTATGAAATTTAACCTCCTACTCTAGCCTCTTAAAAAGGTTTAAAAATATTATTTCCCAGATTATGTATAGATATAATTTTTATCATTATTTCTGATATTTTGCAATCTATGTTCTCTCCTTCCCTCCCATACTTTTCCCCTCCCTGAGATGGCAGGTACTATGATAACATGTGTTATCATCCAATACATATTTCCATGTTCATGTTGTGAAAGAAGATATATATTGCTTACGGTATAGAAAAATTTATGAAGGAATTAAAGTGAAGAATGGCATGCCTCAAAAGGCACACAGACTCCATCAGTTCCTAATATGGTGGGGAGTAGCCTTTTTTGTCATGAGTCCCTTGGAGTTGTCTTGGATCCTTGCATTGCTGATAATAATTAAATTATTCACAGTTGATCATTATACATTTTTGAGATCTTTTTTTTTTAATTTCTGCCCTATAATCTAGTACTGTATGTAGTTCTTCCTATTGGGTACCATTTGAAAACTTGATCAACACAGCATCTATGCCAACTTATAAATTACTCATAAAATTGTTATCCAGAATAGGGCAAAGCACAGATCCCAGGGGCACTCCACTAGAGACCCCTCTCCAAGTTGATTTCAAGCTGTAAATGACTGAAATCCCTAACTCTACTGTCAGTATGTGTCTCCACAACGATTGCACAAAAGACTTTTATCAAATGTTTTCCTGAAATCTCTGATTCTGAAATATGCCTAATGCATTTCCCCAATCTATTATTCTTATAACCCTGGGGGAAAGAAAAGGAAATGAGGTTAGCCTTACATGACCTGTCTTTTAGAAAGCTGACTTTGAATAATCGCTGTTCCCCTTTCTAAAAGCTCACAAACTATTCTTCTAATCATTTGTTCTAACATTTTTTTCCAGGAATTGAAATCGTTTCATGTCTTATAGTTTTCAGAAACTACCTTCTTCTTCTTCTTCTTCTTCTTCTTCTTCTTCTTCTTCTTCTTCTTCTTCTTCTTCTTCTTCTTCTTCTTCTTCTTCTTCTTCTTCTTCTTCTTCTTCTTCTTCTTCTTCTTCTTCTTCTTCTTCTTCTTCTTCTTCTTCTTCTTCTTCTTCTTCTTCTTCTTCTTCTTCTTCTTCTTCTTCTTCTTCTTCTTCTTCTTCTTCTTCTTCTTCTTCTTCTTCTTCTTCTTCTTCTTCTTCTTCTTCTTCTTCTTCTTCTTCTTCTTCTTCTTCTTCTCTTCTCCTCCTCCTCCATTCATTTGCTCTTCTCCATTCCACCATTGTGACATGTCTTCAGGACTTAATTTCTTCCTTTATAACATAAAAGGGCTGGACTAGAAGATATCTCAAATTTATTTCTGCTTAAAATCCTTTGGATTCTATGCTTTTCCTCTATAGCTCTGCTGCCTCCATGGTGGGGGATTGAGGGTCAGAGAAAAGAAAAACCACAGACAGTAAGGACAGAACTCCAAAATTTTGTGATATTGTAACTCCCATTTCTATGGCACTTTATACAGTTCACCAGGCTTTTTCTTCTTAAGAGCCCCTTGAAGTCTTTGAGTTTTTGAGTAACCCTTTGAGTTAGTGAATATATTATTAGGTCAATTTAATTATGAGGGAACTGAGGCATCATTGTGGCTAATAATAGCTAGCTTTGGTAAAGAGCTTTAGGGTTTATAAAGTGCTTTTCTCACAACCATCCCAATATATTATTAACTTTTTTTTTACTGATGAGTAAATTGAGGTTGAGAGAGGACAAATGACTTTCCTTTACTGGTTCCAGAACCAGTAAAAGAATCAGGAAGTCAGAAATTTAAACTCCCAGTTTGGGGTTCTTTCCATATCAAATGAGATATTATATGTAAACATGAACTTTATAGCATCACAGAATCTTTCCTGTCCCCTGACTCCACCTTACTCTAGTGGCTTCCCTCCAAAAAGAACATCTTCTTTTTACATGTCTTATATGTAGTTATTTGCATGTTGCTTCCCCCATTAAGGCAAATCACTTTGTCTTTTAGTTTCCTCATCTGTAAAATGGGGATATTTTATGTACCTGCTTCTTTCAGTGCTTTGTCATAATTAAAATATCGTAGTTTTGCTTTTCCTTTCCCCAAAACACAACTCCTCTTTCTAGTCATGTTTTCCCTATTCTGTATTGTTTTCCTCTATTAGAATGTAATCACCCAGAGGGCAGCAGCTATCCCTCCCTGTTTTAGTAATATTTGTATTCCTTGTGCTTAACAGTACCTGGCTTTTAATAAATGCTTTCCTCCCTTTCATTTCTCTTTGAAGGATTAAACCTCAAAGACAACTCCTGCCCCCAAAAGACCAAGGCAACCAAATCCCTGTAGACTTACCCAATGTTCAAGGCAGATATTTCTTCTTGGTGTGAGACTAGAACGTGATTATTTAATGCTATTAGGTGCTAGCAATACCAAATTGGACATTCACCAAAAATAAAAGGCAAAATATAATACAAAGTGCTCAGCACATGACCTTTGATTCAGTAGGACCATTCAAATTAGAGCTGCAAAGATCTTTAGAGAACACTTATCCCAACTTGCTTACCAAGTCTTTTTTCTTCTGCTGACACCATATGGTTTCGGGTTTTCCAAATGCTTTCCATTTCGATCCATGGGGTCCATGAACACCTTGGAGATCTGGGATAGATAGTCTGTGACCTTGGATGGGGAGAATTTTATATTTTTATTTTTCTCTAACTTCTAACTGAAATTTAGTATTTCCTTCAGTAATTGAAAATATTTTTCTGAGAAAGGGTCAGTAGACTTTACCACATAACCAGAGGGGTCCATGGCACTAATAACATGAAATACCTCCCTTGGAGATTTTGAATAGATTTCATAGAGTCTGTGGTCATGGAGTCCCAAAACATTATACCTTTATTTTCACTAAAATAATGGAAACTTGGCACTTCCTTCAATAATTTTAAACGTTTTTCTGAGAAGGGGTCCACAGACTCCACCAGATTGTCAAAAGGGTCCATGACACCAAAAATGTGAAATCTCTCTCTTCTATACAGTAGATAGGAGAATCCTGGAACATTTAACTAACTCTAATGGACAAGGGAACTAATTAGGGTAGCACTTCTGTACAGCAAATCAGATCTAGTCCTCAGGAAAAAAGAAATGAAAACATCAACCAATAGGAAGCAGCTCCAGTGGACTGATTACTGACTGTGGGGTGAGAGGACACAGACTTGAATCTCACTTCTACTTCTCACTTGTTGGTGTGAGCTTGGACCAGTCATTCCCCACCTGAGCCTCAGTTTCCCCCTTTCTAAATCAAAGGAGTTTATTCCAACTCCAAATGTTCTCTAAAGATCTTTGTAGCTCTAATTTGGATGATCCTCTAGACATAAAGGTCAGGTGCTGAGCAAACAATAAATAGGAGGGAGGCTGTTCATGGCAAGAAGAGCCAGAGCTGCCGCCCAGGGTGATCAGAGGCATCTCATTAAGGCCCAGCTGTCAGCAAGATTAAAAAGCCTTTGACATCCTCATGCCAGAGATGGACAACATGGCAAACAGATGTATTCAGAAGCAAGACAGTCTTTGTGAGCACTGAGGCATGAGTTCATAGAGGGAGGCTGTATTTCTGCGGAGTGGAGGGACAGATTCCAAACACCCAGCCAGCCAATTAGGCTGACCATGCCATTGGTCTGAGTGTCAATCAGCAATATTGATGCTGTGTCTTGGTGATGATACAGTATGTGGTTGTAACGAAAAGTTGGACAACTTGTCTTTATCAGAACTCATAGTTGAACTGATTTGCTATATATATTTTTTAGTAAATAGAGTAACTGTTTTTGGCATCATGGAAACATTGTGGTACAGAAATTTTCCCAGTCTGGGGGATCAGGAGATTTGTGTTCAAATTCTGATTCTGCCACTAATTCTGTGGTTTGGTATTGGGACAAGTTACCTCACCTCTCTTAGCCTCATTTTCCTCATCAGTAAAGTGATGGGGCATGGATTAGAAGGTCTCTGAAGTCCCTCCAAGTCCCTGAATTCATGATCTTTGCTCCTTTTCTGAACCCCAGTTTGTTCAGTGATAAAACTAAGGGGGTTAGGTTATCTCTAAGGTCCCTAAACTTTTGATATTATTTATTCTATGTTGAAAGTTTCCATTCAGCTCTGAAATTTGGGTTTTATATTCCAGGATCATTTTCTAGACATGACATTCTGTGCTCTGTATCCTAAGGGTTATTGTCAGTTCTAACACACTGTCTGAGTCAAATGTCTGTGAATAGATCACATATGTAGTCCATGATAGGGGCTGTGGCAAGATTAGAGGCAATGGTCTTGGCTCTTGAGGAATTTGCATCCTCCCGCTGTAGAAAGAGCATCGGCAGAAGTTCTGAGTCCAAGTCCCAGCTCTTCCCAGCTTCTTGATTGTGGACAAGTGGCATCACCTTTTGAAGCTTTCAGGAGATAATCACACTTTTGCTCTGTGCCTCTCATGGTTTTTGTGAAAAAAATTACTTTATGAAAGTACTTTGTAAATTTGGAGAGTGGTTTAGAGATACAAGTCATCATCGATCACCATTACGAGAGAGTAATTAACCCGACCTGTTTTTATGGCTTCATGGATGGGTTGGACTAGATGGCTACTAGAATCTCTTCTACCCCCAAAATTCTTTGATTTTATTGATGGTACCACATAGGACTGTGGTCAACATTAATCATACAAAGATTTTTAAAATACTTTTTTCCTTTCAAGGCATTTGAATTCTACTTTGGAATCAAGAGGGATGGGGGATGTTACATGTATGTGGGTGAATAAAGAAAATGTGAGGGCAAATCTGGGAAGACTTCACAGAAGACTTCAGTAAGCTCATCATCAAACCTATGCATGACAGGAATCCTCTTTGCAACTATATAGGAAATGAAGACGTTTCAGGAGGGCAGAATTTGAGGCAGAAGAGGGGGAGGGAATAGAGGACGTGATGTATTTTGTTTTAGACATACTGGTTTTGAGATGCCAGATGGAGATGTCTAGCAGGCTCCTAAAGATTTATTATGTACAGGAGAAGAGACCATGTCTGGACACATAGATTGGAGAGTCATCCATCCAGAGATGGCAGCGGATTGCATTGACCAGATGAGATCAACAAGGGAAGGAGTGTAGAGAAGGTTTGGGGGACCGCCATGGTTAAAGGACAGGAAATGGATGATACAGCAAAGAACCATAAATATAACAAATTGGGCGACACAACTTCCCATGAATTAGATATAAAATTAGTTAGAGGCTGAAACAGAGCCATTTATTTAAACTGGTTATTTGGTGATAATGTAAAGCAGAAAATTCTCATTATTTTTATTGACTTTAAAAGAAAAAAAAAAACAAAAAACCCCAAACCCTGAATCCACAACAATATGTGTGTCTATATATAATCAGAAGTAACCTGACAGAATTGGTAAATGCATTTGAAATATATTCCTTTTCCATAAAGTGCTATTCCCCAGAGGGGATAACAGCCTCTATTGGGCTCTTTTCCACACCAAAGTTTCTGGCCCGCTCATAACCTTTAATGGAAGCAGCTGGGCCTACTTCAGTCAAGTTCAAAACAAAACCACCAATAACCCCATTTTCCAGAATGAAACCACAAGCCACAACCTTCAGTCATGGCAAGGGGTGGTGTGAGCTGCTATTTCCTACTGATTGGTTGCATTCAGCCTGAACAATCTCTGTTGGACCATACTGAAAAAGAGAGTTGGCCCAGGTGGATCCCAGGGAACCTCAGACATAAGGGCTTTATTTCTCATCAAATTTAGCTTGTTTTCAGTGGCACTGATGTCTATAGGGTCCTCTGGGCAGTGACTTCGGGTAGCTGAATTATAGGGAAAGGTGCCTATTTCCTGGAGTCAGGAGAACTGGATTCTAGTCTTGCCTTTACCACAGATATACAACATCACCTTTGGACCTCAGTTTCCTTATTTATAAAATGAGGAGGTTAGAGTAGATGAGCCTTCAGGTCCATCCCTGCTCTGACATTCTCTGATTCAATATGGTTGGCAGATAGTAACCTTCTCCATGTCTAGGGAGACAATCAAGCATCAAGAGTCCATGAGCATTTTATTAAATGCCTATTATAAGCCAGGCTCTATGCTAAGTCCTGGAGATCCAAAAAAGAGGCAAAAAACAGTCCCTGCTGCCAGGGAGCCTGCAACCTAGTAGGGGAGACAACAAGAAAACAAATATGTATGAACAAGCTATGTACGGGATGAATAGGAAGAGGGAAGACATTAGAATCAAGAAGTATTGAGAAATGTTTCTTGTAGAAGAGGAGACTTTAATTGGGATTTGAAGGAAGCCAGGGACTTCCCAGCAGAAGTCAGTAGATGGAGAGGGAGAGGGTGAACACTCTAGGAGTGGAGAGCATGGGGGACTGAGAGAATGCCTGGAGGACAAAGATGGCGTGTCTTGCTCTTGGAAGAGCAAGGAGGTGGTGAGAGTCACTGAATGGAAGAATATGTGTTGGGTGTAAGATGTAAGACACTGGAAAGCTAGAAGGAAGATAGTTTATGAAGGTCTTTTAATGACAGGGGATGTTGTTATTGGATCTTGGAGGGGATTGGGTATCACTGGAGTTTATTGAGTAGTAGGAAGGGAGGCATGAGTGTATCTTCCCTTTAGGATAATCACTTTGGTGGTTTAATGGAGGAGGGATTAAAGTGGGGAGAGACTTGAGGCAGAAAGACCTACAAGTGGGTTACTGGATATATATATTATCTATATATCCAGGGATGATGTGATGGGGGGCTGTGCTGGAGTGGTGGTGTTGTCAGAGGAGGGAAGGGGGTGTCTTCAAGACAGGAAGCAAGTGTGAAATTCTTAGCAATAGCTTGAATGGAGGTTAGATGAAAGATAATGAGGATTTTTTAGGATGACACTTGGGTTGTGAGCCTGGAGAATTTAGTAGTTTTGCCCTATACTTTAATAGAGAAGGTAGGAAGGAGGGAGGCTTAGGAGAAGAGGTAACGAGTTCAGGTTTTGGACATGTTGAGTCTAAGATAAAGACCTGTAGGAAAGACCAATCAAAGATTATAAATATAGAACTAGAAGGGACCTCAGAGGTCATCTGGTCCAACTTTCTCCTTTTACAGATGAGGAAACCGAGACATATAGAGGTTAAGTAACTTGCCCAAAGCCACACATTATGGCAATAAAAAAAGGAAGAGGTAAGAAGGAGGCATATTGGAGAATGTGAATGGGGACAAAGTAGTTACTGTGGGATGGACTAAGTTTACCAAAACTCTTTGAAAGGCATGTGTAAGGCATTTGAAGCCCAAGCAGAAAGTCAGAAAGAAAGGGGGGAAAAGGAAATATAGTGTAGTATAAAGAATATTGGAATTAGAGCCTAGAGATTTGACTTTAAATATCAGCTCCAACAGTGTATTAGCCATATGATCCTAGGCAAGCCATTGGTCCTGCCTGGACTTCTCCGGAATGGAGATTATAACCCATTCTGTTTGATCACAAGTTGGTTGTGAGGAAAACACTTGGAAACTTTATAAATGAAACAGAAAAACGAGAAATGTTGCTGAATGAATCTTGCTCTGGGTTGAAGGGAATGCTCTAACATTTCTCATTTGAACAATGTAGTTTTGTCTATAAATTAATTTACCATTGCATATAGGCCATCAGTGATTTAGAAAATGGCATATTTCCCAGTGAGGAGTGTAAACAAGCAAAGGCCAGCCATTTGCCATAAGATTGTCTTATCTGAAGCCCATAAAAGCCCAAGATTCCAGGTCCCCATTCAGTATTAAACATGGACTGTGCATCTGGTTAACTCCTCTGGGCTCTGAACCATCTCCATCTAAAGTTTTCATGAACAGATTACCTTCTCTGACTTTTCTCCAGAGATATGCAGAACACAGAGAGAAGAGCACACATATTCTCTCTCTGTGTCTCTCTGTGTCTCTCTCTGTGTCTGTCTCTCTGTCTCTCTCTGTGTCTCTGTCTGTCTGTCTCTCTCTTTCTCTCTCTCCACCCACCTCTCTCCCTCCCTCCCATTGCCCCAGGTAGTTTCCAATGATGGGGACAAACCCTCAGTAAATGGCCAATTTGCCATAAATGACACCCAAGAAATGTGAAAGCACAATTAACCATCTTCCTGTCTTTATCTTGTTTACAGAAGATGTGATGCTGGGATGCTGATGGCGTGAGACAACTTTCAGGCAAGAAAATAGCCACAAAGCACAAAACAAAACAAAACAAAAAATACAACCCAACTCAGCGAAGACGCAAGAACCTTCTTTTCATGGCATCGACAAGAAGCTATTTATTTTTCCTTGTTTGTTTGGTTTTTTTAGAGATTAATACATTTAAAGAAACAATACAAATGTTTTCTTCAGGTGACAATATTTAAGCATGTTCTTTTATTAAAGCATAAGGATGAGAGAATAAAGACAAATGCAAGCAGGATCGGGCATCAGGAGAACTGAGAAACTGAACCTCAGAGAGATCCTCTTTAGAAGTCTTCATGGAGAGTCAAGCCCCTGACAACCTTTTATGCATCTTGAGGACTTGGGATCTTCTTTCCTGACTCTAAACTAAGCCTTTTAGGGAATAGTGTCCGATATACATTTTGTTATCTCAAAAATACTCTTCAATATTTAATCAGCAGGGGAGGAAGTGACCACTGCTTTTTGTGTATATTCAGCTAGCTCAGCACCACATACTCCTAATCATCACTGAGGCTTTTTGTCTAGAGCAAAATGGGGGAGGGATAGAAGGAAAGGGGACCCGAGTCCCCTTCCTTTCTGTTGCCGAGCCTAATCGAATTTGGTCAGGTTGCATGAAACAGATATTTCCTGACCAAGATCAATTCTTAAAGAAGAAGTCTCCTTCCCCAAAGGGGCTGGGGAAGGAGGAAGGGAAGGGGGAGGGATTGTGTGGGTGATTTGTAGAACATTGAGCCAGGAGATCAATGAAAAAGTTGGCTTGCACTTCTAAAGTAACACAAAAGATGCCCCCAACTTCATGGAGGGCTCTACTTTGCAAAGGCTACAATCCTAAGGAAAAGCAAAAGAAAGCCCCAGAAAGAGATATTGTCCCTTTAACCTACAGAATTCCCTACTTCCCATTAGTACTTAACATTTTTCACTATGTTGTGACTGCTATTATTCCATTTAACACTAGCTAATCTGTATTGGAGGTATATGGAAACCCTCTAGATGATAAGCTTGGAAAGGTTCCAGTGTTGGCAGTTTTCTAATGCGCGCACATACACTGGGTGTGTTTTGATCCTTACAGGAGGTCCCCGTCAGCTGGTCTGCCTGCCAACTCGTTCTTGGATCAGCCTCTCGCTGAGCTCCCACAAGGCCCTGGCCGTCACTTCGTTCTGGGCCTCTGCTGAAGGCAAGCAGCGACAGCAGTTGTTGAAATACATTCCTCCCAGGCCCTCCAGCTCGGGTGCCACGGCGCAGTAGACGGTGGTGGCAGCTCCTTGTTGCTAGAATTCAAAGAACAGAGAAGAGGAATTAGCCAACGTGAGCCTGGCCTCCGCAGCCTCCCCACCTCCTTCAATAACAGCCCTGTTGGGGCAGGCTTCCGTCGGACTCCCTCGAAGATGGGAGCAGCCTGGGAGGGAAAAGAAACTAATGAGCATGCATCGAAAAAATAGCCCCAAACAACACAACAGCCAGAAATCCAGAAGCCAGGCGGAACGATTAAATATGGAAACCAACAGGTGTATGAAGGGATGGCCTTCCAAGTGAAAAGAGGGGAAATGAGCCCTATTTTTATGAGCAGAAAATACCTTCATTTCTACGACCCTCTGATCTAGCTAAGAATGCAATGTGATGGTTGGTTTTTCTAAAACCTTCTGTTGGAATTCACCGGGGCACGTCCAATCATCCTATCACATGGAGAACCTTGAGGGTCCATACCAGCTCCCTACATCTTTGGTTTCCTACAATGTGACTACAATGTGACAGAGGCTAATGCCTCTATTCACACACACACACACACACACACACACACACACACACAATCAGTCAATCCTAGGTTGCTGTTAGGAAAAGAGGGCTGGCTGCTTGAATTCAAACAGATCTCAATAAATAGCCAACAGAATTAAACATTGCCTTTGGGGAATATTTCTTACTTCTAGAGGGGAAAAAAAAGACCAATTGTTTGACTAAACTCTGCCTGTTTCTCTTTCAAATTGGATTGTGTGTATGTGTGTATAGACACAGCCTCCACCAGCCCTATTTCTGTATCCCCAGTGGAATTCTAGACTTTCTCCTTGCCCTCTAGAACCATTTTATAAATCCCAAAGAAAGGATGCATTTAGAAGAATACTTGGGAAAGGCAGGGGCAGTTTTGTCTTTCCCCTCTTCCTCAAAATGCCAGGTGGAGGGGATGAAGTCAGCCCCTTCCCGTTCTCCTGATGGAAATCTCCCGGTTAGCCAGTCTGAGTTCTGACTTTGCACTGGGCACAGATGGGGGAGTGTAGCTGGTGTGGCGGCGCTTTGTGGGGTCTGACAGAGTCAGAAGACCCATTCGGAGGGCAAGGAAATCACTGGGCTTCATGAGCGATAATTAGAAATAGTAAGCTAGAGCTCATAGAGAGACAGGATGCACAGCTCTAATTTAAAACCAGTAGTTTATCTGGCATCTTATGAGTATTTATGTACATCGTAGGTCTTGCCGAGGTGACTAATTATAAGCTGATAGCGATCAGAATACACAGGTTGCCAAGAAAGACACAAAAGAGAACGGAAGAGAGAGTCGCCGATGGAACATTAGGAAGAAGGGGTGACATCACCGCCTCCCCCTCTTCCTTCTCTACCAGCAACCAACCAACGCCACAGCCGCGTCTGTCCCCCGGAGAGTTCCAGTCATGGCACATTACCGAGCTGATTGTAGATCAGGGGAGACTCATGTGGCAATGAGAGCCTGGTGTTTGTTCAATGTGATTGGCTCCCTGTGGTTTCAACAACCCATAGTCACTTGGAAGGCTTGTGGGTCTATGGCGGTGAACTCCATACGGTGAAATTATGTTTCACTGGCTTCAGGGTGGGTGGCCTTGGCCATGTTCTAACCTGCACAAACCAAGCTGAAAACAAAATGGTCCTATTCAGCCAAAGCATAGGTTTCTTTGGCTGTTTGAATTCATTTGGATTTGATAAATAGCCAATGGAATTAACCATTGTCTTTCTTTGGGGAATATTTCTTTCTTCTGGGGGAAAAAAAGACATTTTGACTTAATTTGTCTGTTTTTCTTTCAAACTGGAATGTGTGTATTTGTGTATAGGACACTCTGTCTCTGCCAGCCTCATTTCACTGCATCCAGGAAATGTCATTTTTTTGTCCATATTGTAATAAGCACGTTTAGTGGAATAGTCATCACCTATTCCTTAAAATTATAAGTGTATCACACAGCCCTTTTCTTCAAAGCTTGATTTTTTTTTTATCTTTCCCTCATAAACATTAGATCTGCTTGACAAGAAGGAAAACTGAGGCAAAAGCTATATTAATGAAAGAAAGGACAGAATTAAGCTAGTTCTCCCAGTTAACACATATTATAGACACTAGCTCTTGGACCTTAATGATCTGAAAAATGGGTTTTCCCAACAATCTACAGATAATTTCTTCAATTTTACACTTCACTTTACAATTGCAAACCCAACCCAAGAGAAGTTGAGCGGCTTTCCCCATATTCTCTCATGAAGCTGAAATGGTAGGGATCTATTCTTGAAGTTCAAGACAATCCAGAGGACCCTAGAAAATATCCACACTACCATTCGATTTGTCAGTGGTCTCAGCTGAGGTTGTTCATGATTAAGTGAGAGGAGGAAAATACATCAAAAAATTTTCCCCCATCTGTTGGTGTTTTCCAGGTACCATTTTGCTGTACAAAATAATCCACAAGAAGATTATGTCTCATTGCTGAAGCTGTCTTTTCCTAGGAAAAACGTGTCTTCACAATGATCCCAGAAGCAGGTGGAGATGTCCTCATCCTCTGACATGATTTCATTTCAACTGGCATTTGGCAGTCATACTGCAACCCTTGATTCTGAAAATGTTTCATTGGATTGGATTGGCTGGTTGGAGCATTACATTATTTGCTTGGGGTGAAACAAAATTTTAATTACCTCACAAGAGGCTTTTTTGGGGGGTAGGAAAACATAGGATGTCATCTGAGAGCAAAAGACTTCTCTACCCCAGAATTATCTGCATTTAGCTGGCACCGGGTCATAATCTGATTGGCAAATACCCCCTAAAGGGAGCAGTCTTCTCCTTCAGACTGCATTTGGCAACTTCAGGAAAGAAATGACCACTGGATATTCAATGTGCCATTGGTTCAGTTTCTCCACAGATGTTCCTTTGGCTGCACTGGTAGCATCTTCTGGATAACAGCTTTATACAATCCGACATTATGACAGTCCAATAACAAGTTTTAATTTTTTTGCTCATCAGCTTTCCGGTTCACATATCATCAGCAGAAGACAGAACGGCATGTCAGGGCATCTCATTAGGAAACAATTCCATGCTACTGATAAAAGAAAAACCATTCTTAAACTGATAAAAAAAAACCTGCTAAAAATAAATAAAGCAGAGCACTTTAATCACTGATGAATGCCTTTCAATGCTAAGCAGTTTGTGCCATGTCAGTTGGGGATTCTGAAAAGATGAAAGTCCTATAGAAAAGAATTAATGTTAACAACTTTGTTAGAAATTTCCTCAAACAACAGGCTTGTCAGTCGTCACCACTGCTTGCTGTTGCATTGCGATTAAAAAAAATAGTTAGCATATAAATAATGATTAGAGATATGGATGCTCCCACAAACATTGGTTTTAATTTTTTTTTTAAAAGAAAATGATCTGGCTTGTCATTTGCACGAGATTGCTAATCACTAGAACTGAGGTCAGACATCTTTAACCTGTAACAAAGGCAGTGAATTTGGATGATGGATACAAAAGATCCCGAATTTCTGGGAAGCCCAGCTGAATCTTTAATCATGCCTGAATGCCATTTCCGATCCAGTCAAACATTTGCAAGCTGCCAGAGGAGGGCCAGGCCATCAATCTTGATAGTGTATGTAAAATTACCCAGGATTCTTGTTCTGGATTAAGTTAAGAGTGTCTTGGTAATAAGGGTTCATCATTCTCTTTCACAAATCATTTGTCAGATGTGTGGTACAATCTGAGCCCACAGAAAGGTGGTTGGGGGGAAGCAGTCGCTGTTTATTTATGGTGAGAGCACAAAGACCTAAATTATCTGTCCTTCCAAAATCCTTTGTTGGGAGGAAAATGTTAAACAGTGGCTTTTCATTGGAATTTATTTGATAACTGCTAGCTATCAATTTGTTGCCGTCGCCATCGGATACAAATGAGCATCAAATCTCTTAAAGGTAAAAGGAAAAGGATTTCTGGTGTATAGTATATGGTTTTAAAAAACCCACACCTTGATATATGTAATGCATCTGTTAGTCTTTGGAGATAATACTTGCATTCTTAATAAGAAGACATGTTAGACAATTTTGTTCTCCATTCCGAATTTATCTATTTCCAAATGCATGTTTAGTTGTACAGATTAGATTCCTGTTAGAGACCGTTCGGGCTATGTATGCCACACTCTATAGCCACTAGCTTCAGAAGCGTGGCATCCCTAGATCTTTGAGGCAGGACCCTGGAAGAGGCTTCAATGGCATTGCCAAGCAACGCTTATCGCATCAAGTTCTCCAAAGAGTCTTTTCTCTGAAGGAAAAGTGGGAGGATGTGTTTGGACTGCCATGTGGACCTCATGTGAGCAGTGGCACCTGTGAGGAGAGCGATCATCAGCCCAGCTATGCCCCGGGGGCTCTGAGGAACAAACTGGAAGGAGGAGGAGGAGGACTGAGCTCAACTGAAGCAGGAATGGCATGGGCTTTATTCACAGTCTGGGCACTTTTGTTGTTATTCATCTCAGGTCTATTAGGCAAAGCAAACACTTTCCAAATGCAAAAACAGCCGCTAATCCAGGGGCATTGTGAACATGCCACACAGAGCGGAATAATTTATTATTACCCAGCAGTGGAGGAGATGAGGTAATAAGAGTGCATTCCACACTGTGGAATGAATGGCCATCTCCCCGCCCTCTCCATCTCTCCATGTCCTCCAATAACACTTCTGCAAGAGGGTGTAAAACCACTCTGCTGGAAAGGGGCCACGCCAGGTTTCCCAGTTTCTTTGTGGGCTTCTGGGCCATCCATTCTGCAGGAAACAGTTACTGTAAAATCTCTTGTTTTGAACAAACAGCGTCAAGGCAAACACTTCCAAATGCCTCTTTATTCTCAGCTCACTGTGGGAGGACGGACAACCTTAAAATGGACCAAATTGGAAAATTTTCCATTAGCTAATGACAAAATTCGGCCCCCATGGAAATGAGGCTGCTCCTCAGCCTTCTGAATTGGCTGCCATTCATGCTGATAGATCAAGGGATTGTCCCTCACCAGCCATCAATTTGGGGAGTGTGGTGTGTTCATTTCACTCATTCGCTCAATGTTTATTAAATGCCTACTGGGTGTAGAGTTGGTTCATTCATTTGTTCACTTAAACATTGAGTGAGCACTTGCTGTGTAGAGCTCTATGCTAGGCATGGAGGGAAATAATGAGAAAGAATGAGTAAGACACAATCCCTGTCCTCACAAGCTGTTCAGTCTAGTAGAGGAAGATATTGGCAACTATGATACACAGGATTTAAAGCAGGAAGGGACCATAACACTCACGGAGGCCAACTTCTTCATTTGACAGAGACCAAGGTCCAGAGAAAGGAAATAGCTTGCTCATTGCCATCCAGATAAGAAATAGCAGAGTTAGAATTTGAAGCCAGGTCTTCGCTTCTATTTTCTTTCTTTCTTTCTTTGCTCCAGCCTCTGGTCTCTGACTGAGAAGATCCTGATCTCTGGTATTTTCTGTGATGTAGGAAAATCTCTTCTCTTCCCTCTGGAGTTACAGTTCCTCTATAAAAATCAGGATGTTGGAAGATTTACTCTCTTGGGTTCCTTCCACTTCTGACTCCTATGGGTCTGACTTCAAGGAGGTAAGGAACCCGGGTGACTTTCCTTTTAAGTAGTCTGGCTTCTTCTTGGGTGGACATCTCCAGGCACATTCACTCAGTGATGGCCACTGAATAAGAACTAAAATAGTCCCTGTCCTCAGAGAGCCCACACATTTTAAAGCAGTTCATTATTCAGCTCTATCATCTCTGTAGGTGACCCGTCACATATGCTAAATATGGGAATTGTTGATCTTAGACTTATCAATTCCACTTCTGCCCTAAAAGCAGGATGGTGAGCCCATCCCATCGAACTTTCATTTCTGGGTATGGTTCTGTGATATTCTAGGAGTCATTCCCTAAGTTGGATGATCCTTCTGCTTTGTGATGGACAGGACATTGTTCACTCATGCTCTGTAAGACATAAGCTTTCTCACATTCTTCTCCCACCTCCTGTGCCATATTCAACAATGTTCATTCCATCTGGAGACAGCCTAAAATAGACATGCTGGATAAACTCTCTTTAGGTCAGCAGTGGGAAATGAAGGTTGTCCTTTGGTAGCTTGGTGAACAAGCTAAACTGAAATTATAAACATTTGGATGAACAAGAATGAAGGTTCAGCTCTACAAGAAATGATCTAAGGACAAATGAATGCCAGATGATGAAGCAGAGCCCACTGCAAAATGTCATTCCCAAATTTTAACTTCTTCCCCAATCAGAAAACCCAACTTGTATTTGCTCTCTGGCCATGGAGGATGAACTGAACCACATCAAAACTAGGTGTATCTCCACAATCTGCCTGTTAAGTCAGTACCAGTACAGTTAAGTCAGGGATGTGAAGGAATGCAACCTTTGCAAGGGTAATCTAAGATGCAGTCTATCTGATCTGCTTTTTCCTTGGATCTACTCCCATCTAATTAATTCCTGACAATAGCTGACCATCCAGAACACTCTTTTCCTCTCTCCCAATCAAGCTTTTGCAGATCTTTTCCAGGTTGGTTTTAAGAAGGACCTTCTTCATGGTCCTTCAGAGTTTTATACACTTAGAGTAGACTTTACATGTGTGGCTAAAGCAATATTTTTTCCTTGATTGGGAAAAGAAGAATTCATGTAAGATTTTTCAACTGCTGAAGCATTAAAACATAGTGATGGTGACACCAACTATGAGAACAGTTACCTTTAGATGGTATTCTGGTTTTTACCTTTAAAAGAAGAAAATGTTTTCATTGCAATAAATGCATTTTTGATAATGTATGATAGTGTTTGAGCTATGGAACAAACAAGCAACTTGTTCTGGGGAAGGTCCCCCAAATTTGAAGATCACCATGAAGCCAAATTCATCCTCCACAATCTAGGTGGAAAGAACTGATGAGAAGTGTAGAGAATTACACTCAGGGATGAAGGATCAAGGCTGTGAGACAAGCAGCCTATCTCTTTCTCACACCAGAGATGGATTTGGTCAATGATCTTGGAGGCACGCATATACCAGAAACTGTCTTTTTTCTTGATTTACAATCTTCTCTCTTGTCAGAATCTCCCAAATGATATAGGTCCCTGTCTGGATCTCCAAATTCCATCTCCCCAAATAGCTGGTGTAAATATAATTTCTCAAAGTTGGAAGAATTCTGCCTCTTAAAATGGGTCTGTTCCTAGATAAGCTTTTGTCTTCTCTCGACTCTGCATATTCCTCAGCACAGTGGGCTTTGGATAAATGGCTGTTGAATCTGTTTGTTTAAATTTTTAAGAACATACTGGAGCACTTCTCCATATGACTCCAGCAGGGGATTGGGGAGAAGTCGTGGTAAAGGAGAGGCGAGAGTTCTGTTACTGTTGTCTCTGGAAAAATTCCACAGAAACCCACCCAGATGCAAACAGATCTCAGGCACAGAAACTTTGTAGATATGAACTTGGGGAAAGTGAAACTGAATTCTCTCTGCTTCTTTGTTCATTTCTTGGAGAAACAGTAGATTTATGGGGAAAAGTACAGTGGTCTGGAGCCTCCTTTTCCTGGAGTAACTTGAATAGCCAGTAGTTAAACTGCACAGTACTCTGGAGGGAGGGCAAACTGACCTCAGCAGAATTTCAGGGCTAGCATTTTCAAGAAGATGAAGTTTCTTTAACTTTTTTCCCCAAAATTCTTGAGCTCCTTCTGTGTCCCTTTCTCCACTCCAGAATTTTATGCTGCCCTGTTCTGTCTTGGCTTTGCCACTGCCCTGACATTGACTGTGGGTTTTGCTATTATTGGTGGCCAGCTCATCCCTTTCTGAGTCCCCTACAAGAAGGAAGGGAAGAAATGATGGTTTTCGATTGCCTGGGGATATTTTAATGCCCTCATTTTCCTGCTCATTAGCACTTTCCAGAGACATGAAGAACAGTAGCGGCTGGAACTCAAGAACTGTACAAACTTTCCCTCTTTCCAAACAGCATCCAGGACGCCCAATGCCAGCGAGGTTGCCTTCATCCTAGAGGATGTCGTCTCTTTTCCAACAATCCGCATGGGGAAATTCTCTTTTGGGGAATGAAAGTCATAATGGGCCATCTGATTTTCCTCAACCTCAGTAGACAACAGTGAAGAGAACAGTTGCAGGGACTCAACATGGGGCTACTGTCACTCTCCTGCCGCACTGGAAAATTTCATTTAAAGGCAGAGGAAAAAAAATGTGCAGTGAAGTCAGTTGAGATGGTGCCACGTTTGTAAGAAAGAAAAGCGAATATGTGAGATGAAGAATTTCCGTATTTCACTTCGGTTCACTTGGAACATTTAACATTTTGACTCTATGTATGTATCTTAGTCAACTTCTGTTTTGCCTATCGCTATATACTGTATATAAATGTAGGTCTACATATATACCGTATATATTTATAGAGACTTTTAATATTAATACCTGTCAAAATTAATGATTTTAGTTCAGACAAGATAGTGCAAAGAATAATGCAGCTAAAACCAACGGCTTACTCCCGCCTTTCTTTTGTACAGAATTATTTCAGCCTGACCGCAGCCTAACTGCCACGCCGCAGCAGAGGGTTTCTGATCGGGGAGGCTTTTAGGACAGATGTCCACTGAGCGGCTTGTTGAGATGTTTAAAGCTAATGGCTACTTTTCATCTGCTGAAATGGACACCTCGGTCCCTAGAACACACTGGAAAAACCACAGGGCGTTCGGATGGGGCCGTGGCGGGCTGAGAACAGACCGTTAGCTCTGTCTTCCAGAAAACTGATTAAGAGAATGTATTTTGCAATAATACAGATCTAGTAAGCAGGCCTCTAATGACCAGACTTAGTGCTCTAAGCTGAGCCCTTCTGTATAATGTATTTGCGATGCTCACGGGCAGCCGGTTCTAAAGCAAGCCCTGTTAGTGTGTCTTTCAGGCTCAAAGACACCGGCCTTGTTAATATTTCATTTAGAACATACTGTAGCGAGAGTCTCATTTATATTATGTCCATAATTAATGGTGATAGCTTAGGCACTGCCTTTCCGAGGAGAGATCTCTGTATGTTGGTCGATGGATAATGAGAAACAATAGATATTTCATTCACCAGCAGCTTGTCGCTAGTTAGTAGGAAATTGTCGTGTGTACTGTTGCTTTAATTGCCAAGGTAAATACTGCTGCCGCTTTAGTGAACATTTTAAAAGCACTTGATGCAAATAGACTAGAAAAGAAACAGAAGAAAAAAACTGTCCTTTAATCAGGCTAGTCCTTAGCATAGAAGGAACAAAGGTATGTCTTAAAAAAAAAAAACACCTTTGCTTTCTCTCATGCAAATATGATCTCAATATGCATGCAACTGCTGGTCCCCCAACTGTATTTTGGGGGATATAATTATGCTGCCTTTCTCTTCTCCTTTGTAGACTGTAAATAACTGTAGGTCTCTCCTTCTCTGGTTTCCCTGATGTAAATAGATGTAAATACTCTTCAACTATGCATGGTGATAGTCTAGGTGATTTCAGGTACTTTTATAAGCCAAGGCATGTACTCCGCTGGTTTGTTACAAAAAGAAAAGAAAAAAACAAAACTCTCTCAAAGCTTACTCAAAATTAAAGGTTTCTTACTACACCTTGTCGTTTCCAGTTCTCTTGCCGCCTCCGCCTTCTTTTGGGTGTTCTTTTGGGTGTCTGCCTTGGCCAAGAGAACCCAGACCGAGGAGGGTCCCCCTACCTACTACGCCTTCATTTGGGCACAGATCTCTCCCTTTTCCCAAGGGGAACGCGCTGCCAACACGAGGCAGCCCCAAATTCAGGGGTGGCTATGGTTAGCCTCGGTTTCCTAAGGTGTAAAAAAGGGTTAATGGTCGTACCAACATCCCAGGGTTGTGAGGATCAAATGAGGTAATAATTGTAAAGGATTTAGTTCATTGTTGGAGTCAGCCACAAATATTAACTATTCTTATCATTATTATTACAAATGTTTAGGTTTCTTAATATATAAAAGGAGAGATCCATCCCTGAAACACCCCATACTTTTGTGATCCTGTGTCTATTATTATATTAATATCAAATATTATATAACAATATATAATTATATTATATAATGTATTAAAATATATAATTATATTAGTACATACCATACGATAATATAATTACACATAATATACGGTATAATATAAAATTATACAATATATGATATGATATAATTATATATGATTATATATGATATAATATAGTTTTACATAATTATTATATAAATATATAATGTATATAAATACATGTATATAAATTTATATAATTATGTAAAACTATATTATATATGTGATATGAAATAATTATATATTATTATATATGATATAATTATATTATTAACATTAATCCTAATCTTCTAAGAATCAATATTGTGTATTCATTTCTAGGCAGGAAAGTGGTAAGGGCTAGGCAATGGGGGTTAAGTGGTTTACCCAGGGTCTCACAGTCAGGAAGTGTCTGAGACCAGATTTGAACCTCCTATCTCTGGGCCTGGCTCTCAATCCATCAGGCCACCTAGCTACTCCTGCTCCCCGATGTCTATTACAATGAACAATATTATAAAAATAGGACACAAGATCTCCTCTAATTCTCCATCATGGTATGTAGTGATTCTAGGTCTTCCAAGGTGATCCTGGTGGAATCCACGCTCTATCAGGTCCTGCCAATTTGTAGAGATTATCAACAGGCTGTGCGGTCTTTCCTCCAAGGACCCACAAGCTAGGTTCAGAGAGCTATGCCGCCAATCCAAATGAATCCATCAATCCACAAGCATTTATCAACATGCACTTAATGTGTGCTGGGCAATAGCGCTAAGCCTGGGTATACAAAGGTAAAAATGAAACAGCCCCTGCCCCCTAGCATCTTACACTTTAAAGAAACAAACTGGAGTCACCCATGACACAGATCAAAATACAAAACAGTCCTTAGGTTGGTGCAGCCCCTTTCTGATTCTGGAGTAAGCAGATTGGGGCAGACAGTGCTGAGTGTCACACAGCTCTTGTGTTGCCTCCAGAGGGGAACTTGGCCCACAAAGGCACAATGGAGGGGCAAGCAGTGGGAGGATAAACACCAAGGAATATGGAGTCCCATCTAAGTACCAGGAATAGGAATGGTTTAAATCTTTGAGTACTTAAAAGTTGAGAAACCACAAAGATTTCCTTACAACCACACTCTGAGGTAATTAATACACGAATTATCATCTTTATTTAAGAGTCTTAGAGAAGCTGCCATTTGTATAAAGCCATAAATTTAGCAAGTAGGTGGTGGGTCCAGGATTCTTCAGAGGATTCAGCGATCATAGATTTTTTAAAGAAAGAGATTTTTAGAGACTGTAGGGAGGTCAATTCCCTCATTTGAAAGATGAGGAAATGGGGCTCCAGAGAAGCTAAAAATGACTTGCCCAGAGTCATACAGTTAGCAAATGTCAGAGGTGAAAATGAAAACCAGGTTTTTGTGGCTCCAGACTCAGTACTCTAGTCTCCCACTGCCTTACTCACTCAAAAACGAAATCAGCTGAAATTCTAACACAACTCTACTGGTTCTACGTGTACTCCAGCATAGCATGAGTTCCTGATGCTGAATTACTTGACAAGGTGCTTTCCTTTCAATCAACCATAACCACAGTAAAGGCAGCTGGGCAGGGGTTTTTCCCATCATTTAAGATGAAGAAAGTGAGGTTCAAGAGGGGAAGGGACTTGCCCAGAGTCACCAGTTGGCCATCCAACAGAGCCTGGGACTTCAGTGTTCAAATACTGTGATCTCCCCACAACACAATGTCTACTGGCAGATTACTCTTGGATCTGAAAGAGACCTCAGAGAGAATCTAATCCAACAACTTCATTTTACAGATGAGGAAATGAAAGCTCTGAAAGCAGAAACAATTAACCTACAGACACATGGTGAATTAGTGAATTTAACAGGACCAGAAACCTAAACCCCAGACTGCAGACTCAGTGTCCCTTCCAGCAAAGTACTCTGTCTGACAGATGGTTTTCTATTTTGTGAGGCACTGAACTGATGCCCTCACCCCTCAGCCTTTCTCATTTTAGCTAAGCACCCCCATTTCCCCTTTTAGTATGTTTATGAGTTTGATAGCCTGGAAAAATAATTTGATAAATGGTTTGATAAATTCCCCATCTCTTTCTTCCAGGTACTCTACATGGTGCCTGTGGAAGCCATTCAATTGTAGGGAGATGAACAAAAATGAAATTACCTGAGTTTATAGATCAAGCTGTCTTCCATAGACAAATTTCATTGCCAGGTTTCAATTTAGTTATCTTTTGTTTTCATAAATGGGGACTGAGGAGCAGAGTAAAGAAAACTCTAGGCGACAGCACGCCCTTCTTATTGAAGTGAAAAAGGTAGTTTTGCTTTCTGTAGCTATGGAAACCAAATGCCATGCAAACTTTTTAATGGCTGGAGAACAGCACTGGTATTTGAAGATTCTCTTCCCAAGTACGGTCTTTCAGTATAAATGCGTTAATTGACAGTCCACTTCACGACTTGGTCTTGAAGTTTCCAAACTTAATTTGATGGCTCAGGAGGCTCTCCAGAGCCCTTGAAGATACTGTGAAGATGGGTGTTTAAAAAGCTGAGCTGACATGAGTACCCTGTGAAACTCCAACTGCACTCTCTCTAATAGAAAGCCAAGAAAATGGTTCCCTCTCCTATTAGCCTCCCACAAATAAAGCCTGTTTCATTCACCTTGGAAGGGGAGAGCCTGTTTTTAGACTCCATGGTAGAGGAATCGATATCCGCACCTCCTGTGTTGGTGAGGGTAGTGGAGGAGGATCCAATGTGGGTAGGGTGGATTTGAGTTACTGCCAGGTGGGAGGATGTGGAGGAGGAAATAGCAGACCACTGGGGCAGCCACTCCTTCACTCAGGGGACCACTGCTCTCTAGGGCAGCAGGCCAGTGGTGGCCATTTTTCCTCCTCCACAGCTTCTCAGATCTTAGCTCCAGAAGATATCTATGCCATCGCCCAGGGCAATCTTTCTACTTGCCCCCAACCCCAAGAGTCCCAGGCTTCTTCTTACTCTTGTATCAGTGAAAATGAAGAATGGCTGGTTAGACTTTGACCCATAACTTCCTAGGCTTCTGGTCAAACAAAGAAAGCTATGCCTTGTTCCCTTCTTTCCCATGAGCACTTCTTAGGGTTCAGAGCCAAGATCTCAGAAATCAATTCTTTAAATGATAAAAGTGAAGTATGGGGATTTGCACATGGGTCACTTATCCAAGTTAAAATAATTGAAGCCATTCTCCCTATAGTCGAGCACCGGTTCCTCAGATCCCTTCTTCTATTCCTCAGAATGACAGCACTCTTTCTTTGCTCCATTTCTTGAACCACAGAAGAATAACTTTACTCTTTGCTAAGGTCAGTGTTTCTATTTGTACATTTGATCTCATTCTATCTCATTTCTTCTAGGACTTTTGTTCTGGAAGCCATTTGGTGACTCCCAAATCTCTGGTCCTAATCATTTCTCATAACTCATTACCCACATCCCCAACTACCTATTACATATTTTCACTTTGATGTTCCGTTGACACCTCATTGATTCACAAACTCTTACAGGAAAGACCTCAGAGGGCATCTTGTCCAACTAAGGACTGCCCCAAAACTCCATCCTGTAAAATCTCTAATAAGTAGTCATAATAATCTTCACAAGATTTCTCATTAGAAGCATACCTTCCAAAGCAGCTCAGTGCTAGCTGATAAAAAAAAAAAAAGTTGTTTTTTGTTACATTGAACCTAAATGTGCTCCTCAAACTTTAACTGGAGGTAGTGTGGTACAGTGGAAAGGTCATTGAGCCGAGAGGACCTTGGTTCAAATCTTACCTCTGTTAGAGAGTAAGTAAGGCATTTATCTTTCCTGGACCTCTGTTTCCTTATCCATAAAAGGAGGGACTAGATCTGTGTTCCCTTCCAACTCTGGTTCTAGGAATCTTTAATTTCACAAGACCAATAAGAACAAAGTTTTATGCCTTTTCCATAAGACCAATGTCCAAATACATAAAGATTGAGACCATATGTTCCCTATCCCATGTCTTCTATTAGCCAAACTAAACATCACCGGTTTCTTCAATAGATCCTCCTGTGGCTTATGTCCCTTCCCTTCTAGTTGCTCTCCTCTGTCCAAACCCTCCCTAAAATTTGATTTGAATAACTGAACAAATTATTCCAGGTGTTGTGGACTGACCAGAGAGGACACTTATTTCTATCATGCCTACCTCAAGCAAACTTCAGATTCCTTTCATTGTCTGACTACCATATCATACTTTTGTCTAATATTAATCTTCTGGTCCACTAAAATCCCTAGATTTTCCAAAGGAATTGTTGCCTAGCTATTTCTCCATTTTGCCACAACAAGTAATCAGAATAAGTGATATTTGTGTCTCACATTAAAGGTTCCAAAGCACTTGCTATCTGTTATCTGGAATTTGTCAAGAGCCTTGTGAGTTAGGTACTACAGGAGTTGGGGAGTTGATTTTTTGAGCCCAAGTCTTAGACAATACATTTGTCTTCATTAGAATTCATTTTTATTTAGTACATGTACCAGCCTGGTGAGATCTTTTCGGATATATATGGTGTCACCCAGTAGGTTAGCTCTCCCTTTCAGTTTTGTATTGTCTGCAAATAGGATAATTTTTATCCACTCCATTGATAAAAATATCAAAGAGCACAAGGCTGAAGACGGATCCTTGTTATATTTCCCTGGAGACCTCTGGCTAAAGATGACACTTATGGCTACTCTTTGGGACTGGTTATTCATCTAGTTCCTTTATAGTTTTTATTGTATCCCTTCCTCATGTTTTCTGAGCTCCTTTCACAAATAGGTTCCTTTCACTCCCCAAATACTCATCAATTGTGTGACTCCATGCCTTTGGCCACACTATCTATTCCCTTTCCCTCTTCATCTACCAAATTTTGCTTATCTTTTAGAACTCAACTCAGTGCCACTTCCTTTCTCTAATTTCTTCAGAGTTGATCTTTGCTTCCTCCATTTTCCCATAGTACTTTGTACCTCTCTTTTGATATTATTTGAATTTTACTACATAGTCATGCATATTTGTATTCATATTTTAAATCACTGCTTCACCTTAAGTTCTATGAGACCAAAGGGTCATGTCTAAATTATCATTTCGTCTCCCTCAGTGCCTAAAACAGTGTTTTACAACCAGTAAATGTTAGATAAAGTGATCACAGAATAAATGAATGCTTCTCCCCTCCCCACACTCCAGGAAAAAATGGACATTGAGTTATTTTCCATGTCAGAATTCTTTCATTATTAAATTAAGATGGAACCTTAATTTCTAAAGAACATAATCCTCATCTCTTTAAGTTTTCACAGAGCCAATCCATCAATAAGCATTTAGCTTATTAGCACCAAATACATGCTAGGCATTAAACTAGGTACTGGAATCACAGGATCTGAAAGTTGAAAAAAAATCCAATGGACATGAAGTCTAAGCTATGCCTTACTAAGAATCCCCTCTAAAATATATCTAAGTGGTCGACTAATTCCTGTTTAAATTCAGTGAGAGAGACCTTGCTCACTACCTTCCCAGAGCAATCCATTCCACTTTTTTTAACCTTTACCTTCCATCTTAGAATCAATACTATGTATTGGTTCCAAGGCAGAACAGCAGTAAGGGCTAGGCAATGGGGGGCTTAAGTGACTTGCTCAGGATCACACAGCTAGGAAGTATCTGAGTTCAAATTTGAACTCTCCTGTCTCCAGGCCTGGCTGTCAATCCACTAAACCACCTAGCATCCTCCAATCAATTCCACTTTTGTACAGTTTTGATCATCAGGAAGGTTTTCTTTACATTACATTCTAATTAGACATCTAATCTCTGTCATCAGATACTTGGAGGCAGCAACATTCTTTGCCCTAGGTCTCCTCTTCCATAGGTTAAACATGGTGAGGGATTAGGGGGGTCAGGGTTGACTAGATCTAGGTCTCTTCTATCTCAGATTTTCTATGATTCCATCAGTCACTTTCAGAAAAAAAAGTAGAGATGTTTTGTTAAAGTCTGAGAAATATTATGTGCTCCTGAACACTGAAGTCTATTCCATTCTGGCTGCCATTTAGGATTTATCTTCTTAGAATAAACAAAGTACCACACAGAATATTCAAATGGTTGTGTAGATATATTGGCTGGGTAAATTTCTTCCAAAGATTTCAGGTTTCTAAAAATCTCATTGGGTAGTCTCTGTGCCCCATAGGTCTCTGTCCTGACTTTTCTCCCAGCCCAAGGCCAAGGTCCTACCAAAGGGTTTGTCCTTGCTTATCATCAACACCTCTGCTTCTGATTGTGTGAGGTATCTAAGTGTAGGATATAGCAAACATGTGCTCACAAGCACAATCTGAAAAAGAAAAACCAAAGGAGAATCACAGTCCTAAAACCAATGTGGGTATTCATTGTTTTTACTCCTCATGGCTCAATGAAGGATGATGGAAAGAGCATTGGATGTGTCTCCTCTGTGGACCTAGGTTCAAATAGTGGTCTGATTGATATAATAGATGTGTGGCCTTTGGTGAGTCCCTTCTCCATAGGCTTTAGTTTCCTCCTCTGCATAATGGGAAGATTGAACTATATCACCTTAAAGGTCCCTTCTGGCTTAAAATCACATGATCCAATGACAGCAGGTTACCATTTGAGAACAAAGTATCTCAGGATAATTCACTCAGCCTTATAGTGAGACCAATGCCAGAAAAAATGATAGCATTCTTGGAGATCCCCATAGCTCATAGCTGAAAGGGACCTCAAGTATCCATTCTAATCAATGCTTGAACAGGAACTGCAAAGGCAGATGATAGATAGGAGAAATGGATGGATGGATAGATAGAAAAATAGATCGATGGGTGAATAGATAGATTATAGATGCATCTATAGACGATAGATAAAGAGAGTGGGAGAGAGCCCTTAAAAGAGCTTACAATGTGCTGGGCATTGAGCTAAGAGCCAGAAAGACAAAAACAAAACAAAAAAGAGTCCCTACTCTCAAAGAACTTGCATTCTAATAATGTAAAAGGCTCCTGGAAAGTGAAGGAAAGGGTACTTATTCAGTATTTTCTTGAAGACTTACATTGAGGACAACCCACTATTTCCTGAGTCAGCCCATTCCAATTTGTATTAGTCCTTTTTTGAATTTCTGGATGCCCACATCTTTTCCCTTCAAGGCTTAGAAATGAAGGCAGCCTTGAACATTGCATTTCTCCTAATAAAAAAGCATAGATCCAGGGCCACCCAGTAGGAGTGCAGAGAGGAAGGGAAGTAGGGAATTGAGTGATTACATGGCCGACTTAATGACAGAAGACCAGTTAAAATTTGACATTTTCCACAACAGCTGGAAACTAGGGTCAAATGTACCCAGATAAACAAGATAAGAAGTTTCTCACACTGTTTAGTGGCATAACTGAAAGTATCATAGAGGCTAAGTCTTCTTAACATGCACCCAGAATGGCTAATCACAGATGCTAGTTGCTGGTAAGCAGTTTTGAGTAGACTGAAATGAAATCTAGTCTGGGTTAGGCTATTATCTCAGCAATATGCCAAACTAGTTGGAGATTTTGGCACAGGAAGGTGGCATGGGGCAATGATCTAGGGGCACTATTACTGATATTACATCTCATCAGGGTTTTGTTCATTTTGATTTTGGTGATCCTAACTGAAGTGCTTCAATAACCCAAATTTTGTTGATAGAATCATAGGATTTAAGGTAAAAGTGTCTTGAGATCATTTAGTCCAACCCTTTTCTTAAAAAAACTCAGAAAGACCTCAAGCTCCAGAGAATAGAAGTGATTTGTCTAAGGTCACAAAGGTAGTCAGAAACAAAGTAGGATTTGAATTTAAATGTGCTCCCATCCAAATTCTGTAATTTTCTCAATATATCTCACTGTCTATTAAAATATTTAATTTAGGAGACCCCAGGCTTTTTGGATAACTTCCCCCCCCAAAAAAAATACATTACCTAGTATCTGACAACAGCTTCTCCATACTTAAATTAGCTGGATTGAAGGTTCATAGGCTCATAGCTGGAGCATTAGAAACTATATAGCCTAATTCCCTCATTTTACAAATGAGAGAATTGAGGCTGGGATAATTAAGAAACTTGCCCAAAGAAAACCCAGCAGTAATTCTCAGAGGCAGGATTTGAACCCAGGTTCTCTGACTTTATACCTAGTACATTCCCTGTTCTGTCACAGTAGCTGCATACATATTGGTTATATTCAAAGACATTCTTGCTTTGTAAGAACTGCCAAAGCCTTTGCTAGTACATTCTTCTACTGCCCAGGTTCACCTCTACATCATAATGGAGCAAGAAAGTGATGGGTTTCCCACTGGCCCAAAGAGAAAGCAGAAAGGTTGCCATTCCACTGGTTAATTATCTGAAAAGAATGAAATGCAAAACCTCCAATCTCCTATTATAAATGGTAAACAGATATATTTTCTCAGGCAAGGGGGAAAAAGTTTACTTTCATTGGTTATGTTTCCATTTTCAATGCTTTTCACTCTTAAGCTGCTTCTTGCTTCAGAAGTTTCTGCCAATTATCAATTGATCTAAGTCCTTCTTTCATCATTCAAGGATAGGTCTATAATTGCTTCAGATTTCATGTACCATTTAACCCTGGATGCTAGAGACTGGGTGTTTTGAGGTGTTGTTTTGTAGATTTGAGGTTTTTTTTTTAATTTTCTGGTCCAAACAGAAAGCTAAAAAGACCTTTGGTTTTACAGTAATGGAGTCAGTGCCGCCATGTTAGTAGCTTCCAATAGGCTACTGTGAGATGCTCTAACTATCCCAGAGAACACATCTGGGATTGACTTCCTGTCACTGCAAATGGTGCAAAGCTTCAGGAGAGAATGAATAAAGGCCAAAGTTACATGCTTGGCTTGATATTAAAGAAATACATCTCACCAGCAGTTAGAGAACCCCAATTGTTCTTCTCTGGGATGGATACTCTTCAAATGACCATTTAAATTTCCATGAAACTTGGTAGTTGGTTTGAAAAAAAAAGCACAAGAACAAAAACTGTGAATGGTTAAATATGGATGTTTTGTTTGTTCTATGAGAAGTAGCTGGTGTCCTGGAAAGGGTACCCAATCTTGACTGAAACTATTTGGGACTCCAAATTCAGCACAGAGTAGGCTACTCTTTGGCCTTTGGGTTCCATATCTATAAAAGAAGATGGCTAGAGTAATGATGAGCTTCCTTCCATCTCAGAAGAATCAAAACTGCCTATGACCAAAGGGCAATATGGAGATACATAGTCAGTCAACAAACATATATTAAGCACTTTTCCAGGCACTGAGCTAAGTGTTGGGAATATAAAGAAAGTCAGAAAGTTCTTTTACTCAAAGAACTCATATTCTACTGGAGGAGACAATATGTAACAACTTACATAAAAAATATATATATATATACATGCATATATATATATATATATGACAAATTGGAAATAATGAACCCAGAGAAATAACTAATCATTTGGGTTGGGGCAGGGAGAGAATAGAAAAGGCTCCTTATAAAAGAGGGGACTATGGTACATTACTAAGGGTGATTTATGGACAATAAGTGGTATAAGAGATGTCAAAGACATGTATGATCAGAAAGGGAAGTAAGAAAAATGGGGGTTATCGAATATATAGCTCCATCACTACAATGGTACCCATGGAATATTGAAAGAATGACAGCAAGTCCTCTAGAATGTTGAGTGGCTTATCTTTGGAGAATTTGGGAGAACATGGACAGGAATTATAGAGACTGAAGCAAAAAGAAAGGATTTTAGTCTATGCTATGGGGGCCTGATCACTGAGAAGCCAGAGCAACTGAAAAAAATCTTGTGCTGTTTAATATTGTTATGAAGAACAAACTTTACAGAGTGCTATAGAAATGTCAATATTGTACTTGGTACATAATTGTTATTGTTCAATTGTGTCCAATCTTTCATTATCCCTTTTGGGGTTTTCTTGGCAAAGATACTGAAATGGCTTGTCATTTCTTTCTCCAGCCCATTTTACAGATGGGGAAACTGAGGCAAACAGGGTTCAGTGACTTGTCCAGAGTCACACAGCTGAGAAATATCTGAGATCAGATTTGAACTCAGGTCCCCCTTCCTCCAGGTCTGACACTCTATCCTCCCTGTCACCTAACTGTCCCTTGGCACCTAACAGGAACTCAATAAGTACTTGCTGGCTAACTGAATGGTTGGCATTATGAGAGATAATTGTATTTTTCACATACTCTTACATAGCCTAGTCAACATCAAAAAGCTAAAGTCCCTGGCAGCTTTCCTACTATTGTGAGGTATATACTCAGAAAGTACCCTCATTCCAGCCTATAACACTGGAGATCAATATGGCACCCCTCTTGCTGAGGATGGTTTTGGTACATCCTGAATCATTGACTAAATTACACAGAGGTTCAAAACTTCTAAATTATATTTTTCTCCTTGCAATATTTCCTCAAGGAAATAGGCAGATAGGTTTGTGTGCTGTGGATAATGGGATCACTTAAATTATCTAAAAAGTTTGTTTTACAACAACATATATTCACAGATCATTAGGGCTGCAAAGGGCCTGAGGGGTCATCAAGTCTAGTGTCCTTATTTTACACAGGATGAAATCGAGGTCTTGAAAGTAGAAGAGTCTTGTCCAAGGGCACATTCATAGTGACAGAGATGGAACTGAAGCCTAGGTTCAAGGCAATTCCACTATACCATACTTCCCGTTATTTTTACTTTCCAATAGAACATTTAATAAGTAATTCCTATTACACTCTTGCTGCTAAGGCAATAATAATCTGTATTACTAACTAGGTGGTACAATGAATAGAGGACTGGTTCTGGAGTTAGGAAGCCCAGTCTCAGATACTATCTGGGTGACCCTGGACAGGTCACTTGGTCTCTGTTTGTCTTAGTTTCTTCAATTGTAAAATTGTAACGATAGAACCTACATCCTAATGTTGCTATAAGGATCAAATGAGATAATATTTGCACAGCATATAGTGGGTGCTCATAAATGTTTTCTCCTTCCTTATTAATCTTCATTATTTAGGTTTTAAAGGCATTTCCCTTAAGAAGCAAACATAGTTACTTAGCTGCTAATACAGATCTGTAATGGCTATGGTGTAAGTATACTTACTAAGCAAGAAAATCTCAACCCCTAATATTTTCCGACTCCATGCTTTTTCTATGAATCCTCTATAAAGAATCTATTGAGAACAATGGTGGGCCAGTTCTCTTCTTTCATAGAGATCAGGGCAGAACATGGGTGACCCAGTTATTTATCTTTCATTTCAGCACTAGGACCATCCCAACTTCTTTTTCAGTCATTCATGTCTATGACGGCATCTGTCCTGCTGCTGTGTGTAAGTCATGACCAGCAAATGCCACAACCTATGGATGCCCACCATGTATTTCTCTATTGTCCTTTAGGTCACCTGCAATTTTTTCTCCATCAAAACCCCAGGTGTAAAACATAGTTATACTACCTCAAATAAGAAACCAAAGGCAATAGAGAAGGAAAAAGACAGACGCAGCCAACTTTCCTTTTTCATTCGACCCCCTGAAATGCCCCTCCTGTGAATTCCAAATGCTACTCTCTGGATGAAGCACAAGACCAGTGAGATTCTCTTCTCCCATATGTAATTTCTGTCCCGTTTGTTGTGTCCTCTGTACTTTCATACCCTCACCCAAGGTCACACAGGGAATACGTGTCAGAGGTGAGAATTAAAGGCAGCTTCTCTGTCTCCAAGGCAAATATTCTTTCCAGGATATCTTAATGTCTCTATTCCTATTTTACTATATTCATGATTGGATTGAAGCTCATGGCTTTGATGTCTTCCCATAAATCAATCTGTTCTCTGAAAACCATTGGTTTTATATTGTGTCCATACTTAAAGGATCTGAATCTATAAGATTTAGAGCTGGGGGAGAACTTAGGGGTGATCTAGTCCAACATCTTGATCATACAGACAAAAAGACAGAGAGAGAGAGAGAGAGAAAGAGAGAGAGAGAGAGAGAGAGAGAGAGAGAGAGAGAGAGAGAGAGAGAGAGAGAGAAGGAGAGAGAGAGAGAGAGAGAGAGAGAGAGAGAGAGAGAGAGAGAGAGAGAGAGAGAGAGAGAGAGAGAATGATCCGCCCAAAGTCATGTTGTTGTTCAATCATTTCAGTCATGTCTGACTTTTTGTAATCCCATTTGGGAATTTTCTTGGTCGAGATATTGGAGTGGCTTTCAATTTCCTTCTTGAGCTCATTTTATAGATTTTATAGATGAAGAAACAGGTTATAGATGAAGAAATAGGGTTAAGTTAATTGTCTAGGTTTACACAGCTAATAAGTATTGACATTGGATTTGAACTCAGGTCTTCCTGATTCTAGGTCTGGCCAAAGTTACACAGGTAGTAAAAAGCAAAGTGGAGGCAGTATTAGACTCAAAGAACCTGTGTCCAACCTCTGTGGCCCTGAGTAAGTGAGTAAGTCATTTTCGTTCTCTGCCTTGGCTTCATGCTTTATGAAATGAGATGGTTTCATGAGATCATCTCCAAGTTCCTTTCCATCATTAATATTTTACATGAGCAGGATTGTCTGCCTACAAATGGGATTATTGACTTTACTACTATACTACCAGAATTATGATAAAGAGAAGGCACAGACAAATAAATAGGTTAGGAATTCCCAGGAACCCTCATCTGCACCCAGAAGCACCAAAAAAACTGCCAATAATATCTCTGCTATTTTGGAGGACAGGATACAGTTAAACAAGGCAAGCAGGAAAAAACCAGACACCAGTATGTCAACAGCTTTGTGTAGCAGTTAGGCAGGTGCAGGGCCTGTGGGGATGCTGCAGGTGAGAGGAAGAGACGGTATAAGTCTGAATTCTAAAAATCAAGAGTTGTAAGGGAAAGGATTTTTTTTCATCTATCCTAATTCTGCTGCATAAGCCATTTCTTGCTTCATTTCTGTCCTCACAGGCCTCTAGTGCAGGCCCTCATTATCACCTGCCTGAAACATCATCACAATAATAACAATAACAACATTTAATAAGCACCTACTATGCGGTAGGCACCATGCTAAGTGCATTTGATCTTCAAGACCTGAGAGGCTGAGGAAATGTCTATAACCCCAACTTTTCCATCTAGAGAGTAACTTTCCTTTTTCTCCTAAAGAAAGTCCAAATTTCTTCTTGATTAAATCTTCATGCTATGACTGATCTTAAAGGTGGAAGGGATCTTTAGAGAATATCCTGTCGAGTTTCCTTGAGGTGAGGTATTATTTACATTTTCCAAATGAAAAGAAAATGAAATATCAAAGATTCACTAATCCTAGGGTTTGAACAAGCAGTCAAATTTAGTCAAGTGATATCTGAAAAATACAAATGTAAAATCCTGCAGTTAGGTTCAAAAAATCAATCATAGAAGTGTTCAATGGGGAGGTGAGTCTATATAGCTGAATTTATGAATAAGACCTAGGGGTTTTAGTGGCATACAAGCTCACTATGCATAAAAAGTACAAACAAAATGATCCTAATGCAATCTTAAACTGTATTATGAAAGGGATGGATTCCAGAACAAAAGACGTGATGGTTCTGTTGTTTTTGTGGTGGTTAGACCACAGTCGGAGTATAGTGTTCAGTTCTGGGAACCACATTTTTGGGAAGGATTCTGGCAAACTGGAGTACATATAGAAGGGGATGACCATGATCATAAAGGACTTGGAGACCATCCATATAAAGAGCAGTTTAATGAATTTAATTTAATTTAGGTCAAAGAGAAGATTTAGGGAGATGTGCCTCAGTTTTCCCATCTGTGAGAGGTAATAATAATCCCTATTCTCCTAAATTTACCCAAAGGATTAAAAGAGGAAATGTTCCTTTCAGTGTTTTGTAAACCTTTAAAGACTTTGTGTAAGTTTTTGCCTTTGGTTTCTCATGTGACAGAGAAATTAGATTACTTTAGCATGAGCCCAGAGGACAGAGTTTACAGAATCTGTGACTTAATGTTGCAAAGAAGCATCAGATAATGGCCCAAGGAAAGGAAAATTATTTCTAAGAATTTGGACTTTCTAGAAGAGGGATATGGTGCTTTGGGAAGTGGCAGTTTCCTGTACCATAAGGCTTTATGTTTGGACTGGAGGACTATTTACCAAGGATATTGGCTGCAGAGGTGCCCATTGGAGGTCTGAGATACTGTGATTTTATTCTAATTTGTTCTCTATAAGTTTGCCTTTTCTCCCTGTACTAGTTTATAAGCCCCTTGAGGTCAAGAATTACATTTTATTAAACTCTGTTCCTTCTCTAATACCTAAGACCAGGCTCTGCAATCACAGTATTGAGTTATATTTATAGAGTATTCTCATTTTGCAAAGCATTTTAACATACATCAACCCTGTGAGATAGATACTGTAATTATCTCCATTTAACAGAAAAGGAAACTGAGTCTCAGAAAACTAAGTGATTTCTTTGTAGTTGTCTAGACATTTTTGGTAACGTTTGGCTCTTTGTGACCACCTTGGGGTTTTCTTGGCAAAGATGCTGGAGTGCTTTGCCATTTCCTTCTTGAGTGAATCCATTTTTAAGGGACTTGACCCTGGTCTATTAGCTAGCAAATATCCCAGGCAGAATTTGAATCTAGGTCTTCTGAAAGTTGTGACAATGGCAAACAATTGGTTCACTATATTTTTAAAAGCCTGGGATTAATTATTTGTATTAGTACAAGAGTGGCCAACACAGAAAAACCCAACTCCTCCTATTTCACTCATTTTTAGTGCCCATTTTATTCCTCGAGGGCAACCCCTTGGGTTAGCATGCCCTTAAGTTTCACATATTCTAAGGAACAGGATTTTAAAAGGAGATAGTTCATTCTCCATATAGATATCTCCTCCCACAGGTCCAAGGATCTTTCATGCCCTATGACTCTTTGATCCCTGGCTCAGTTTTCCTGCCCACCAGGTCCCATTGCCAAGATGGTGGCCTCAGGGCCCAGTCTTTGTTCTTAATTATGGCATCGATTCTAGTTTTCTAGAAAAAGAACTTTTTTCTCTAAGTCCAAAGGGGATTTAATAGAAGCCGTCCAGATTTTTGACATTAATAAGATCTTCATCAATGACCCAAGGGATGAGAGGCTTGAGTCTGATTCTCTTTCCATACCATAAGAGACCCGTGAGCTCACTGGTTTTAGTGTTACCTCTACCGGCTTGTGCAGAGAACGACTCCTCCCTGCCTTTTCAGCTTTCTGGTTAGAAGTAAGTGAGTGGGACTTTTCAGAACCCTGAGATGAAGGGAAGAGAAATTCTTTGTGCTGATGTGACTGTTTTGCAACAAATGTCACTGAAAGAATAGCAAACATTACTCGAGTTGGATAGACTTTCCAAGAGCCCACACCCGATTTCTAACCATAGCCATGTGTGTGGAGGAGCTCTTTAAGACCCCAGAAAAGACTTCGTCTTCTTCCTTTCTGAACCCACATAGCCATAAAGCTATTAAGTTACCCTGTGAAGAGCGAAGGGGAAGACAGAAGGGCAGGCAGACAGCAAGAGGGTTTGCTTAGGAAGTCTGTTGAGTACTTAGTTAAGTCAAATAGACAGTTAAAGAATAAGCTATATTTGTAAAAGCTTGCAGGTAAGGAAAGTATGAGAGTAAAAGTAGTTTTATTTTATGGACCAAGAGTGAAGAAGGCCCAAGTTCAAAAATGGCCACAGATACTTACCAGCTGTGTGACCCAAGGCAAGTCACTTAACCTCGGTCTGCCTCAGTTTCCTCAACTGAAAAATGAGGATAATAATAGCATCTATCTTCTACGGTGATTGTATGGATAAAATGAAATAATACACTATTTGTGAAGCATTTATATAAATGTTAGCTATTATTATTATTATTAATTGTAACAGCAAAAATAGTGCTAGAAAAAGTTTGGTGGGAGACCCTATTAAGCGAGATGTTTTTGAAATTATTGATAGATGAAACTGGAAGGATAACAAGTAGAGTTTAAATGGAACAACTGTCAGCACACATATGGCAATTTATTTTCATTCACAGGGATAAGGTAACAACCACAAATACCCCAGCACTTCAGTAATGACTGAACTAACTGAAAATGTGGCAATGATATTTCAGAGAAAATTAGAACCATTGTACTTGACCAGATATCTAGAAAATAAATCCATGCAAGGGATCCCCCTAATTAAAAAAAATTCTACCTTCCAGCTTACAATCAATACTGTATATTAGTTCTAAAGCAGAAGAGCAATGAAGACTAGGCAATTGGGGTTAAGTGATATGCCCAGGGTCACAGAGCTAGGAAGTGTCTAAGGACAGATTTGAAACCAGGACCTCCCATCTCTAGGCCTGGTTCTTAATCCACTGAGCCACCCAGCTGTCCCTGGAACTCCCCTAATTTTAAGGGCACTCAAGGAGGGATTAATTTACAATGGAACAGTTTTCAAGAGAATGAAAAAGGTCACAGATGGTATTTATTACACTTTTTTAAAATTAAAAAATGACTAAGAAAGTATCAGCAATAGCTTGTCAACTTAGTTAAAAAACTTTCAGATGATTTTTTTTGTTTCCACAAAAATGACTTGCCAGACTTTATATGATCTCTTCTCAAAGGAGTGTTTATCTTTCTATTTACTCTAAGGTTGGATAAGGATAGTTTCAGTCTTTAAAAATACTTCCTGGTCTTTAATTCTATCATTCCTGACATCATTCTATTTACTCATGAATTTTTGCTACAAATAAGAACATATCCAGAGACACAAAGAGATGGCTGAACCCGGAGTGAGATGATCCAGTTTGGAGCCCTGTCTATCATTTAGTAGATCTATGACCTTAGGTAAGTCATTTCCCATCTAGAAGCTTTTCTCCTCTTCCACATCTTTTTCTTCCATTTCTCCTTTCTCTTCTGCTACTACTGTTGCTACTGCTACTGTTACTAATATTGGTTCTATTGCTGCTATTGCTACTACTACTATTACTACTACGACTACGACTACTACTACTACTACTACTACTACTACTACTACTACTACTACTACTACTACTACTAATTCCATGGCAATATCAAAAAAGAGGGTAGTCATATCCATCCAAATGAACTCATCTTGTTTATTCTCATTCTCAGATCTCCAAGAATGACTTGCTATCATTCAGAGGATTATATCACTGCCAGTTATGCTTAAAGAGTTAAATTACTGAGAAAATTGCTCCTTTCTTATCAACAGCACACACAAAACAATCATTCTCGCTCTCCTCCCCCCTTATCTGGAAGTTGGTAATACTTTGTTATGCCTAAGAATTCAGCATGGCCAAGCAAATTACAAACATAATATTAAAACCACTGCCTGACACATTCCTCTTCTCTTCTGGTTAACATCTGTTGTCAAAAGTGAACATTCTAAACCCTCTGATGGAACACGAATGACTATGAATAATTATTCCTTAAGAATACATTTTCCTAATAAAGCCCTTTTTCATTAGTTTCTGTCTCTTTTTCAGAAGGTTAATGCTATTTTCGATGAGTATTTACTGTGGCAGCCAAGAGAATAAACCAAATACCTAGAAACACATTTTCCACCTGCAAGTATCTGTCAACCATCGTACCCAAATTCTGAAAGCTTTTTGCTATATGTCACAACATAGATTTGGATATAATAAAGACTATAATTATTGAGCATTTATGAGAAATAATATTTTCCCTCTGGCGCATGTTATAACAGTGGTTAACACACACGTGTGAATGCTAATGCATCTCTCGTCTGACACAAGTGTTTGGGAAAGGAAGGTAAAACAGGATTAGATGGGAGGTGTTGGATCTGGACTCAGGAGCATCTTATCTCTGGCCCTGACTAGCTACCGGCTGTTGGGCGAGTCTCTCTGGGTTTCAGTTTCCTCGTCTGTGAAATGCCAGGGTGGCACCCGATCGTTTCTGAAGGGTCTTTTCCAACTTTGACAATATGGGGAGGATTCACCCACCACAGCCTGGATCCCTGCTAGGCGCCCGGTAGGTGTTTCAGGAACTGAACTGAACTGAACTGAATCTCTGATTCCCGAATGGAAAATGCAAACATCAATCAGAATCCAAGCATCCTCTGCCCAACATCATTAATTGGTTCTGTGAAAAGAGCACAATAGGCAAAACGATGTTGCAAGGGGCAGTGGGCGCCACAGTTAACTATGTTATCAATGTAACAAATGGGCACTTGGCCAAACAATGTTGCAGGAGGGCTCTGACTACCTTGTGCTGGGGTTGGTGTCTCATGGAACAAGGCTACGGCGTAGGGAACAGTACAGGCTGGGGCTAGTGTATGCACGGTATGTGTGTAGGTTTCTCCCGAGCCCAAGAAGCTGATGGGAAGTGCAGTCCTGACATAAAGCCTGCAACGAGGCCGTGGGATTTAAACAGAATGCCTTTGTGCTAGGCTGAACAGAAGACACAATGCTGAGCACGCCTCAAAGACTTCTACAGATGCTACCCTAGCAGATGGCTTAGACTGGCTGAATTACTATATAAACATTTAATGGAAAGTTTGATTTTATAAGTGTGGAAATGATACAAAACAAAAGGAAAACGATTCGGAGAAGCACTTGCATTAGTGATTTGTAATTTCTCAACAAAGTTTTCTCAGCCAGGTTGCTATTCAAGCATTCTTTGAGAAAGGAATTTGGGGCATCTCTGAAAGGAAATGTATACCATTCGAGGGAACGGGAACGGTTATTCAAAAAGGAAATACAGCATTTGGAAGGTAAATATGCCTTCTTCCTGCTGCCCCCATGTTTCCAGGCTTTTTTTCCTCCCCCAAACTGCAAACGCTTCTCACTTTTCATTTCCTCTTTTGGGGCAGTTCCCTTTCCCTTGCTGCCTTCTCTGGCCTCATCTTTCTCTGGGGCTCAGCAGCTGGAGGCATCCCCGAAGTCCATTCTAGGAAGGACTAGAGGAAGAAAGCCACTTGAACATGAGCATCGCCAACAATGAACGTCAAGGGAGGAAGGTGTAAAGAAATACAGGAAGCAGGGGAAAGAATGCTGTGTGTTTGGAGAATGAAGCTTCCCTCCCCATGTATACAGGAGATATGAGGCAATTAGAGATAAGGAGGAATATGATTAATTTTACATTGCTGGGTTTGGCATTACCTACTAATGCTTAGATGCTGCACATGTTCCAAATAATTAATTCAAAATTTTTGCTTTCCCAAATGCAAGAATTTATTTAAAAAAAAGTATGAGTCCATTTTTTTTAAATTGTAGATCATTTTTGACAGTCTAATCTATCCTTCATGGTGTATTAAAAAAAAAGGGTAATGGATTTAGGGTTGGAGGACATCCACTTGAATACTAGCAGCTCCACCATTTTTACTACCTCTATCTATGACCCTGGGAAAGTCACCTTTGTTGGTTTGGGGCTTCTACATTTGTAAAATAAGAAGGGTGGTTTAGAGGCTTTCTCAGGCCCTGTCCAGCTCTAAATCATAACTGGGAGGATGTGGGAGTGGGAGGAGTGGTATTCTAGGCATAGAGGACATGGTAAACCAAGGCAAAGAGGCTCTGAGAATAAAAAGTAGCCCATATTGGCTGGTGAGTGGTATATACAAGAAAGAATGGTGTAAAACCAAGCTGGAAAGGTAAGTTGAGGTCAGATTGTAGAGATAGTCCCATCTGTTCTAGCCACTATTGTAAATTAGGCAGCTAAAAGAGTAGAAAGAACTTTAGCTTTAGAGGCAGCAGAACTGAGTTCAAAATCTAACTTTACTTTCAAGTACCTTGTGATTTTGAGCAAGCCACTGAAATACTTTGGGCTTCACTTTCTTTATCTATAAAATGAGAGAATAGGACTAGATTGGCCTAAAGGACCCTCTCCAGCTCTTGAGCTATGATTTTACAACCTCTAATCCTAGGACTAGATGATCTCTTTAGTTTTGAATCCCAAAATCTAAGTCATATTGTCTTAACTTTCTGCTGATTGCATTATTCTGCCTCCCACAGCTACCAAATAAAGTCCAAACTCCTAATCCTGACACTGGACACACTTCGGAATCTGGCCTCGATTGCCAGCCTGGTTTCACAATGATTTTTTTATATGCACTACACACAGGCCAAAAATGAACAATTTACCATTCTCAGGACACAACTTATGCTCTTCCATCTATGTCTGTAATGCTGGATCCTTCTCTACCCACTCATCATTGACTCTGGGGTATCATCTAGCTCTGGGTATGATCTGATGGATGAGCTTTCAAATGTCAGTGTCAGGGTTGATAGGTGGCTCACTGGATAGAGGTTCTGGGTTCAAATCTGACCTCAGACACTTCCTAGCTATGTGATCCTGGCCAAGTCACTTAACCCCAATTGCCCAGCTCTTACCACTTTTCTGCCTTGGGACTGATGCTTAGTATTGATTCCAAGACAGAAAGTAAGGGTTATTTTTTTTTTAAGAGAGCCAGTCAATGTCTCCACCACTCAAGGAGGAGGCAGTAGGCATTTGGTAAATGTTTGTTGACTTGAAATGTTGATTTCAATAAATAGTTCTTTTAGCACCCTCCACCATGGATCCAAACTGCTAACTCCTTTCTACTCTTGCTTCCTCATTAACACTGGGACTTGTACTTAATCCTCTTCAAACCACTCCAGAAAAACAGGAGGACTCTAGCAATCTGTGCCCCATATATTTAATCGGCCTGACTGCATCATAAAATCCCAGAAGTTTTGCACAGCTACTACTGAAAATGGGCTCAATCCTTCCCTTCAGGCTCCAGGGAACATAACAATACATTTTCAGAGCTACAGATGGAGGAAATGCTCCTTCCTGATTCTCTGGGGCCCAGCTTGAGTGTCCTTATGCCTGGCTGTAGTTCCTACTGGGGAGTGCTTGGCATAGTGCCTGGCACATAGTAGGTGGGTAACAAATATTTGTGACTGCTCTTCATGCCACTTAGAGAGAGGCCACTTAGGGCTGGCTGGCCCTCAAGGGCAGGGAAAAATTTCCAAAAGGTGAGAGTTAAAAAGAAATAGATTTCCATGGATATAAAGGGAAATTTCCTAATTTTTCAAATCATGGAAAGAAGTGATGAGCTGCTTTGGGAGGGTAGTAGGTTCTTCCACCTCAGTCTTTACACTAAGCTTAAATGCATTTCTCAGCAAGATTTGTGGGGGATGCATTTATAAGTCAAGGACAGTTGCTGTGGTCCCTCTGAGGTCTAATATTCTGTAAGTTGGAGAATGGAGAAAAAGATGGGGACCCTTGAACTACTGTCCCAATGAGCTAAATTATCTACTTTGGAAGGTTATTTTGCGATAATTCCTTATTTATAAAACATGGCACAATTCTATAAAACAGGGATGACCCTGGTATAATGAAAAGAGTTCTAGCTTTGCCACCAGAGGATCTGATCTCTTTGCCATTTGTTATGTGACTTTTTTCAGCTCTCAGTTTCCTTATCAGTAAAATGGAGATAGCAATACTTGTACTCCCAATTTAAAAGGTTGTTTGAGGAAAATATTTTGTAAGTCTTAAACACTAGAGAAATTTGTATTATCAGCATCATGATAGATAGATACCATCCTGTCTCCAGGTCATATCCCATTAAGAACTTGTTCCCCAATGTAGACTCGAAGCGATCACTCTAATGCAAATATTAATAATGTGGAAATGGGTTTTGATCAATGATACATGTAAAACCCAGACAAATTGCTTGTTGGCTATGGGAGGGAGGGAGAGAAGAAGGGAGGGAAAGAATACGAATCATGTAACCATGGAAAAATCTCGTTAATTAATTAATTAAATAACTTTTTCAAAAAATGGTCAAATAAATGAATAAATAAATAACAAATAAATGAAAAAGAACTTGCTCCCAAGAACCCAAATACAAAGGTACTTTTTAAACAAAGTAGCTATGATTTTTCAGCCTGAACTCTGTTATGGTCCTTCCACAAGATACTGTCCCTTTCTCCACTTTTCAGCTTCCTTTTGTATGTTGTCGTCTCCCATTAGACTGAAAGCTAAGCAAGGGCAGGAAACTTTTTTTTTATTATTTGTATCTCAGAACTGGGCATAGTGCCTTACATGTAGTAAGTGCTTAATAAATATACTCTGATTTGTGACAGTTCACAGGCAATGGTAATGAAGAAAACTATTTCTGAATATTAGAAAAATTAGAACAGATGCATATAATGTGCTATTGTTTTAAATAACAATAATGAATCATAAAATAATAGCATTTATGTAGCACTTCTGTAAATATTATTTATTTTATCCAGTCCTGGGAAGAAGATGCTATCATTAGCCCCATGTTACATATGGGGAAACTGAGATATCAGAGAGATTAAGTGACTTGTTCAGGGTCATACTGCTAATAACTAACTAAGGATGGATTTGAACTCAGGTCTTCCTGACTCCAGGTCCAATACTCCATTCACCAGGCCATCTCCTTCAGATTTTTGCCTTCTGATTTTCCCTAATGTCAGGCATGACCAAATTTACCTTTTAAGTCATATTCTAATGCCTTGCCATGGTATAGGAAAGACTATGGATTATTAAAAGCAATGCCAGCAGGTCTCATTGCCAAAGCTAGAGAAATGACTGGCCATAAGCAAAACTGTTATAAAATACAAATTAACTTATAGAACACTACAGGAGAATGGAAGAAAAGTTGGAGGAGTATAGATCCAGAAAATAACTAAAGGTTGTAGAAATAAGTCTGTGCAAAAGTTGGCATGAGAATGAACTAAGTCACAGCATCTCAAGAGTATTCATTGATGAATTTGGCAGGAGCAAAACAAATACATGGCAAATGGAACGGGGTTCATCAGTGTTTCTAGAATGATTGATTTTTTATCATCAATATCAATGGATTCTCATCCTTCAATCCCTGATGCACTATAAGGGGAGGTAAAAATGGCACTTAGGAAGATGATGTTCATTTTCACATTCCCTGAGCTCGCTGTCCAGCAGGGCCATAGCTGTCAGTAAACCCAGTGGAATATTTAAAAACTAAAGAAGAGGATGATGTTCAGAAAAGTACCTGGACTAGACTAAGGAATGGAAAGAATGTAAGAAATTTATTCTAGAGATGCTACAATCTTGAAAACAGTCAGGGATCATTTTTATAAGAGAATAGAAACATATAGATGATAGTATATCAGTGTATCTAGGGCTTATAATTTTATTGATGTAGGACATAAGTACAAAAGTTCTAAGTACTGCCTGAATCATATTTAAATATAATTGGGAAATATTTAACAAGACAAAAAAGCAATAGAACAGAGATAATGTTAATACATAGTTTTCTAAGTCAACATATAACCCCCAGGGATCCACGAGTGCCATTTGATGGCCCCTTTCTATTTGAGTTCGACACTACTAGTGAAATAGACACTGACATAGATCTCCACCCATCTATAAGTTAGAGTCTTAGAGTTTTGTCTGAGACTCAGAGTTTGTGTGACTTGTTCAAGGTCACATAGCAATAAGTATTGAAGATAAGACAAACGTCATACATTTTGACTTTAGATCTTGTACATTATTCATTGTTCTATAGTGCTCCTCATAGGCATTATGACTATTGGCCAAATGCAGTAAATAACAACTGACCGGCATTCCTACTTTCCATTTTTATAAATGCTTTATGGGAACAATTTATGCATGTGTCAAGGGTATCCTTATATGAGAAGGGAAAATGAAGGCATTTACAAATTATTTTCTACAGTAAACCATATCTTTATAGTTACACAATTGAGTCAAAGTTGCAGAGAATGTAAAAAAATAATTCCACTGTTCATGTTTTGTAGCTTATTTCCATACCCTCTAAAAGAAAAAGAAAGCAGTTGTTCAAATTGAGCAAAATGCCCTATAAAAGCATTCATTCAATAAGAAGCCTTGAATGTATATGCTTAAAAACATATATTTTTCCCTTTTTGTAACCACATTGGCAACTTTAAAACTCTCACATTATTAATATTTTTAAACCCTTCTATACTGCTTATTGGTTCCAAGGTAGAAGAACAGTAAGGCTTAGGCAATTGGGGTTAAGCGATTTACCCACGGTCATACATCTAGAAAGTATCTGAGGTCACATTTGAATCTAGGACTTGTAGTCCTGGCTCTCAATCCACTAAGACACCTAGCTGCCCCCTCAGATTATTAACATTAAAAGAAACCAAAAACAGGGAGGTGTATGCATCCCAAAAGTATTTGTCACTGACACTGAAGATATCTTGGACAGTGTCCAGATGGAAGAACTCCTTATAGGTGGTGAGATCCTCCAGATTCTCTTTGCATGTAATACCTTAATAACATTAAATCCCAGGACATTTGAGTGCTTCTTCAATGAAATCTAATGATTACTCAAGAGAGATCAGCTTAACAATCTATACAGGAAAAACTAAATGGATGAAAAATTTCTATTGCCTGAACTAGTATATGGAGTTGAAAGGTCACTCAGTTGAATTTGTATCTTCATGTAACAGACACTGCCAAAAGAATATCAGTAGAACTTCAACTTGAATAGGTTCGTAAAAAAAAAATTTTTTTTTCCGCTTTAAACATTATTTTATTTGGTCATTTCCAAACATTATTCACTGGAAACAAAGATCATTTTCTTTTCCATCCCCCCCCCCCCCGACCTCTCCCTCTCCCATAGCCAACGCACGATTCCACTGGGTATCACATGTGTTCTTGTTTCAAACCCATTTCCATGTTGTTGGTATTTGCATCAGAGTGTTCATTTAGAGTCTCTCCTCAGTCATATCACCTCCAACCCTGTAGTCAAGCAGTTGCTTTTCCTCGTTGTTTTTACTCCCACAGTTTATCCTCTGCTTGTGGATAGTGTTTTTTATATCCCTGCATATTGTTCAGGGACATTGCATTGCCACTAATGGAGAAGTCCATCACCTTTGATTTTACCATAATGTATTAGTCTCTGTGTACAATGTTCTCCTGGTTCTGCTCCTTTCACTCTGCATCACTTCCTGGAGGTTGTTCCAGTCCCCATGGAATTCCTCTACTTTATTATTCCTTTTGGCACAATAGTATTCCATCACCAACATATATCACAATTTGTTCAGCCATTCCCCAATTGAAGGGCATCCCCTCATTTTCCAAGTTTTGGCCACCACGAAGAGCACAGCTATGAATATTCTTGTACAAGTCTTTTTCCTTATTATCTCTTTGGGGTACAAACCCAGCAGTGCTATGGCTGGATCAAAGGGCAGACAGTCTTTTGTCGCCCTTTGGGCATAGTTCCAAATTGCCCTCTAAAAATTTATTTTTAATGATAACCTAAGCATAATAAATGTGATGTGATATCCTCTAGAAAATGTGAAGCAGAAAGAGTTGCACTATCCACATGGGAATGCACATATTGAGATATGCCCCAATAGAAGGAATACTCAGAAGAGATCACAAAGCTGCTGAATTACTGCGGGGCATCTTCCTGGGACACTTTCATTGTCATTGATAGTATTGGGGATAGGGGAAAATAGGGTTCTCTAAAAAAGCAATGTTAGTGGGGCAGAAAATCAAGCAGCTCAGGGCAGCTGGGTAGTTCAGTGGATTGAGAGTCAGGTCCAAAGATGGGAGGTCCTAGGTTCAAATCTCTTCTCAGCTGTGTGACCCTGGACAAGTCACTTAACTCCCATTGCCTAGCCCTTACCACTCTTCTGCCTTAGAATCAATACTCATTATTGGTTCGAAGGCAGAAGGTAAGGGTTTACAGAAAAAAAAAAAAAGATCAAGCAGCTCTTAGGAAGGTCTTGTCATTTCGACAGAGTATAGGCATGGAAACAGATTGTATTGTGTTAGTTATCTGAGGACCAATTTATTCTTGTTGAGTACAGAGGCGCTCGTCATAAGAGGATTGACCACTGGAGATGAATTGTTTTAGCCATGACCAACTCAGAACCCTGACTACTAAGGTAGGGAAAAGAGTGGGATTCGCAGCAATGGAAGGAATATCCTCAGAAAACTGTAGATTCCTAAAGTATGACAATAAGTCCATAAAGTAAAATAAATAAATAATAACTAAGTCCACAAAAAGTAAGTTAATTCATGTAAGGCTCCGGTGAAGAAATAGAGGATGTTTAGCCTGGGACAGAGAAAACTTTGATGGGACATGCTTCCTATACTCAATTAAGTGAAGGGTTTACAATTAGATGAGAGATGGGCTTTCTTTGGCCAAAGAGCTAGGACCAATGCATAGAAGAGAGAGATATAGACTTCTTCTCCACATAGAGAAAAATTCCCTAACACTTAGAACTATGTGTGTCATGGAAGGGAAAGCCGACTAGGGGCTAGGAGACACAGATTTGAGTTTTGCTTCTTTTATTTGCTAAGTACATGATTCGGTGACAGGTAGGTGGAACAGCAGATAGAGTCCGACAATTACTAGTTGTGTGACACAAGGCAAGACACTTAACCCTGTTGGCTTCAGATTCTTCATTGGTCTAATGAGCTAGAGGAGGAAATGGCAAACCATTCCCAGATCTTTGCCAAGAAAATTCTGAATGGAGTCCTGAAGAGTGGGACACGACTGAAAAGACTGAACAAGAATGATTTGGGCCAAGGTCTGCGCCATCTTCGGGCTTTATTCTTCCCCTCTCTGCCAGGTGATAGTTGGAGGTCCCTTCCGGCCAGCATTCCATGATTCTTGGATCAGCAGAAGGCCAGGGGGGTGGGCACTATCCTGGTCAGGAATAGCTTTGGGGCCCTGCTTGAGACTCCTCTGGGCGGCAGTGGGCGGCCATAACTTTACAGGCATGGCCATTGGTATGAGGCTTTTCTAATGAACTGTGGTCTGGCCAGAAGCTTTCTGAAGAACTCTTGTTTGTAAAGTTATATTAATAACAACAGCTCAACCCAGTGGGGAATGAAATTATCCCAATTGTTTATCCTGTGGTTTGTAAAGTGCTTTGGGATGCATTTGGATGAAAGGTGCTGTGGAAATATGTAGGACTGTTATTGGTAACTGAAGCCTATGTACCTCCATTTTCCCTCAGCTTCTTCCCAGAGCAAACCAGGAGCCTCTATTTTTTTTGACATCTCAACAATCTGACAGCTCCCTCACCACAAGGCCCTCGATGAAGCATTAAGAGGCAGCCCCCGGAGTGCCTCCCCAAGACAGGCAGCTGAACTTGATTACGGGGACAACATCTGCATGGCATGGTTTATGTCAATTCCATAATGGGTAAAACCCTCTGGAATTAATATCTGATGAAGAAATAAACCTGTTAACGGGATAGATTTACAGTATTCAAATGATTATTGATCCAGGCAGTCCACAACTAATAAAATCCTTCCTTGCATGACCTTCCACCTTCTGTGCGCTTAAGCAAATTATCTCTAATAAACAAGTGTTATACGGACCTGAGAAAAATGTCAAACCATAAATTACCAATAGTTCTCGAAAGTGAGTTGAAGTCTAGGACTTAGCTAATAGACCCAACAGTAATGGTCCCAGAGAGTTTGCTTCTAACCAAGCAGGGGCTTTGATTGAACTAGACATCTTGCTTCTTCCAAGGCTAGCGACTGATAGGGTGAGGACTTCTGGGGAAGAGGGAGAGCTGAATTATCTGGTATAATAGAAGGACTGGGTCCCATGAGGCCAGAGACAATCACTCAGATGCTACAAACTTGCTGTGTTGAGTCAAGGGTCCCATCATTCACACAGGTGGAAAACAGGGAGAGGAGGATTGTTAGCTCTGGTGCTCAGTAGAGTGGTGGAATGAACACTGAATGGGATAACCTGGATTCTTCCTGCTCTCTGCTTCAGATGTGATGATGTGTAACTCAGTATAAATCATTTCCCCTCTCTAGAATTCAGTTTTTGCTTCTATAAAGTGAGATATGCATTTCTGTTTGTATGTCTGTGTGTACAATTGGGTTTTTGAGTTGGAGGCACAGCTTGAAAAAAATCCTTAAGTTGAGTAGAACTTTAAAATATAAAACCTAAAATGAGAGCTGACAAGGCCATTATCACAAAATATCAGAGCTGGAAGTAATCTCAGAATACCAAACAGAATGTCAGAGACAGAAGGGGCGTTAGGATATAGAATGTCAGAGAAGGAACAGTTCTAAGAACATATAGAACAGAACGGCAGAGCTGGAAGGGGGTTTTCAGATCATCTAATTCAACAACTACATGTTATAGATGGGGAAACTGAGATTCAGCGGAGGAAAGGATGCCCCTAAAGTCAACTGGTTAATGATAGTCAGGACTCCAGGACTGGTTAATGGAAGAGTCATGACTATCACCCTGATCTCCAAACTCCAAACTCAGTGGTATTTTTGCACCATGCTACTCCCTGTATCCATCTCCCCAAACCAGCTTTCTACCCAGCAATCCCACTGATACATTTTAGCCTCCCAGGCCAGGAAACTTTGTGTTCATTTTGACCCTCACTTCTTCAACCTTTATATCTTTTCTATTTCCGTCTTGTTCGTTTTAAATGCCTTTGGCTACTCACTCATCTTCAGTATTACTGCTCCTGCCTTGCCATCACCATCTCATAACTATGTGTATGTATGTGTGCACATGTGTGTGTGTGTGTTGGAGGTTCCCTTCTCTAATTTTAATCCATCCACTACTCTTCCTTGGAAAATGCCAATTTACTCTGTCATTTCCCTACTCAAGAATCTGTAAACAGCTTAGAGAGGGAACAGGGACTACACAATCCCTCTTCTATCAGGAGAGAAAGGACTGCTTGGTCTTGCCATATCAGCAATTGTTGTTACTCTTTTGCCACACACATATCCAAAACATAAAAATCACTGCCATTTTATACTAGTTTTGAGCTGATTCTTCCCATGGATACTGTGCATATTGGGGGGATAATGTGTCCTACTTTATGGGAGCAATGGCATATAGTAACCGTTCTTACTCGACCATTTTAGTTTGCTAGAAGGTAATTTAATCTACTGGCTGGCTACTACTGGTGGGAGCTCATAAGCTACAATAGCTAGAAGAAGTAGTGGTAGTAGTAATAATTACAGTAGTGGTTACTCATAAGGTTGCTTCTAGATATCAAAGTAACAGTCACCCGATCTTCTGAAGCAGTTTTACTAGTAATCAATTAATTATTACTGCTATTTAGTACTCTAATTATTATTACCATCAGAGGCAACTAAGTGGCATAATGTAGAATTACAATTTGAGGATAGGAAGAACTAAGTCTAAATCTTGCCTCAGATACTCACTGCGTGATAGTGGATAAGTCATTAAACCTCTTTCAACCTCAGTATCATCTATAAAATAGGAATAATGATAATATCTACCTCACATGGTAGTTGTAAGGATAAAATCAATGAGAAATGTAATAATAGGATTCTTAAACTTTAAAGCCACATATAAATGCTAAATATCATCATCATCCACAGAAAAATTATAATATCCATAGTCTAAGCGTCTCTTGAGGTAGGTAGTTAGTACAGTACACAGAGCACTTTAACTGGAGTTAAGAAGAACTGAATTTAAATCCATTCTCAAGCACTTAGTAGTTGTGTGTCCCTGGGCAAATCACTTAACCTCTGTTTGCCTCAGTTTCCTCAATTGTAAAATGGGTAGAATAATAGACCTTACCTTCTAGGCTTGTAGGGAGATTCAAATGAGGAATTTATAAAATGCTAAACATTTTCTGGCACAGGGTAGGTGCTTATTCCCTTCTCTTTTGCCTCATATAGAGTACAATTAAATTGTATTTTTTCAAAGTGTTTAAAGATGGCAAGGTTTAATTGATGGATACTCCCTCCAGTATTTCCTTTTATGTAGTTCTAAGTCTAATGTTCCTAGTCGCTAACAGTCTATCAATAGAGAAGATTTGGACAAATATATATGTATGTATCTAAGTATGTAGCTAGCTTCCTAGCTTCCTTGCTTCCTTCCTTCTTCTATTTTATGCTTTCCTTTCTATAAGATTTTATGGAGCACTTAATATGCATGACACCTTGTATAATAATAATAATAATAGATATTATTATTATTGTGCTAGCAACTAACATTTACATAATGCTTTAAGCTTTGAAAACTCTTTACATTTAATATCACATTTGATCCTCACAACAACTTGGTCAAATATGTGCCATTATTATCTCCATGTTACAGATGAGGAAACTGAAATTAAGGAAGAAATTAAGTGACTTGGCCAGGATCATACTTTTAGGCAGTGTCAGAGGCAGTTTTCAAACTCAGATCTTCCAGACTCCAAATCCAGAATTCTATCTACCATGCCAGCTGGATGTTTCTAATTATTTTTTCAGTCGAATGTTCTTTCCTCTTGAAGGTTCCATTTTCCCTTATATAAAATAATCAACCATTTAATCAATAAACATTAATTATTAAGTGTCTACTATATGTCAATCACTGTGCTAAGGGCTAGGGATACCAAAAGGGATAAAAGATGGTGCCACTGCCATTAAAAAGCTTACAATCTAATATATCTATAATCTAAACAGAAAAGAGGTAGGTTAGATGATTTTTTAACATAGCTGAAAAAGAAAGTGATGTTTTTGTTGTTGTGACTGCTGTTATTATTGTTGAGTCATGTCCCCAAGGACTTTTGTCCATAGAGTTTTCTTGGCAGATACTGGAATGGTCTGCTATTTCTTTTTTTCAGTGTGTCCCCATCTTACAGATGAGGAACTGAGACAAATGGGGGTTTAATGATTTTCCCAGGGTCACACAACTATTTTAATTCATATCTTCCTGACTCTAGGCCCAGTACTCTATCCATTGAGCCACCCAGCGCCATTACTTGGAATCATGGACATTAACGCTATCTGGAACATGGAAGATCATCTGATCTAACTCCCTCCACCATTTTTTTTTTACATTTTACATTTTACAACTCAACCCCCTGAGGCCCAAAGAATGGAAGTAGATCTCAAGGCTGAAGAGAGAATCAGTAGCAGGGCTAGGATTTGTCCTGGGGTCTTCCTACTCCAAACATAGTGATCTTTCCACTCTTTGGCTCTGCCTCTCATAAAACTTGCTCAAAACGAACTATGCCTGAAGCTGATTTCCTCTCCTTTCAAATAAAAGAGCTAGTGAATTGATTAGAGGCAATAGAGTTATTGGATGCTGGCAGGAAAGGGATTTAAGGGAGGTGTAATGATGCCATAAAAGCTTTGTTGGGTTGCTTTTATAAGGCCAAATCCACTTCAGGGAGCCCTGGGCCTGAGAGGTGAGCGGAAGTCTGCCTGAGACTCGCCTGTGGGATAAATGCGGAGCACAACCCTTCCCGGGAGGGGGAGAGAAAAAAAAAAGGCCAACGAAATGACAAGTAGGGTACTTTCCCAGGGAAAATTTCCTCTGAAAGGAAGCAAGCAATGAGGCTCGGAGAGGAATAAATGGTGTAGAAATGACAATCGCTCTTCAGCCAGGCCCATGACTGCACTCATGGCTGATAAGATCCAGCATGTGTCAGTTGTCAAGTGGCTCTTGTCACACTTCAATGTGAACTTTACAGCGAAAGGGGGACAAGAGGCAGCGAAGGGGAAAACAGTGTGGCTCAGAAGGACTTGTGCACTGAGTGTGAAGCCATTTCAATTTTATATTCCAAAGGACTTTGGAGGTGATCCCATGAATGCAATTATTCTCACCTAATAAAAGCAACATATGCTAAGACAATTAAAAGATTTTATGAGACATCTATTCATTGTACTCAATTTCAGGCTGGAGGAGGGAAAATGGGTGGGAAAGGGCCTGTTTACCAAGAAGGCAGCATGGGGTGGTGTGGGGGATGGGGAGAGGGGCAGCCTCCAAAAATCAAGGTGTGTCCACTGGCTCCACCCACAAGGAGTCCTTTCTCCTCTTGGGACAATTATCTTCCTGGTCTTGTCACCCATGGTCCTTCCTGCCACCAAACTTCCCACTTGACAACAAGCTGTTCCTGAATCTTGATGGGGCATTTGCCATCCTTTTTCACATCAGTCAGGACTCAATGGCGGCCCCGTATCCTCCTGGTCCATCCTTCTCATCCTTCCAGCTCTAGCTTTGGTACCACCTTCAGCAAGAAGTCTTCTCTCATCCCACCAGCTGACTGTAATCTCTCCCTCTAGCACTTTGTACAGACTCTTCTCCTTTGATCTATCACACTCTCCCTTTATTTGGTATGCTTACTTGTGCATGTTCTGTCTTCTCTCCACTCCTCCCAGTAGAATGGAAACTCCTTCCAGGGCAAGGACAATGATGTTATTTATTTTTGTATCCTGCGCAAGGTAGCTTGTAATGGCAGGGGAAGGGGCCCTGAAACCTCACCTACTCCAGCCACCTCATTTTAAACATGAGGAAAACTGAGGCTTCGAGTAAAGAAGAAACCTGCCCAATATCTCACAGATGATAAATGTTGGAAAGGGATTGGAGCCTGGGTCCGCTGATACTTTTTTTAGTGCTCTACAGATTACAAAATAGCTTCCTCAAAGTGGTCCTATGAGGTAGGTTATTCTCCTCTGATGAATGAGGAAACTGAAGTTTAGAAAGGTTACCCCAGAACTTTCAACTGTCTGGTCTATTCCAATACTAAGTGGAGGAGAGAGTTCACTAAACTTCTATGTTCACTGGAGTTAAATCAGATTATATTATAGTTATGGAGAGCTACACAATAATGTCAACTGGGGGATATAATGGATAGAGTGGCAGGCCTGGAGTCAGAAAAACCAGGGTTCAAATTAGGCCTCAGACACTTACTAGCTAAGTGACTCTGGGCAAGACACTTAACCCTGTTTGCCTCAGTTTCCTCATTTATAAAATGAGCTGGAGAAGGAAATGGCAAACTACCCCAGTATCTTTGCCAAGAAAACCCCAAATGGAGTCAAAGAGATGAACTTAAATGGCTGAACAACAACAAATTTCTAAGACGAATAGGAAAAAGTACCTAAAAGACCATTCTAGAGGGCATGGGGAGGACAGAGAGAGAGACAGACAGACAGAGACAGAAAAAGAAAGAGAGAGACAGAGACATACAGACAGAGAGTGAGGGGGGAATAGAGAGGGGGGTGGAGAGAGGGGGAAGAGGGAAAAGAAGAGGAGGAGGTAGGGAGAAATGGAGAAAGAGGGGAGAAGGAGGGAGAAAGTCAGAGAGACAGAAAGAGAGGGGAGAAGGAAAGGGAGAGAGGGAGAGAGAGGGCATACTACTTCAGATCTTAACCAGTATGGAATGGCTTCAAGGACAGTTCTAGGAACAGACTAGGCTCCTTGTTTGAGGGCTAGTCTCGCTCAGCACAGAGATTCTGATTGCTCTAAGGGCTGGCCAATAGGTGATGAAATGCTCTTTTCTGTCACCACAAACCATATTTTTAACTAGAAATATTGGGCAAGAGGGTGTGCATTATCAGATATCAGGCAAGCCCATTGGAGATGTCCATAAATTTCCTGAAGTTTGCCCATACCATGGGCTGTTCTACCTTGTCATATCATGAGCTTCCTGTCACTGGTGGTAGGCAAGTAGAAACTGGATAATTGCCTTCTGGTATTTGGTATAACCAGTATTATGAGGGTCTTGGAAATGGTAGGTGAAGGCCCTTTGTATCCATGAGATGCTATAACTACAGAGTAAACCGGATGAGTAAATGAAAAAAGACAGCAATGGCGTTTCCCTGTTATCCTCCCCCACCTCTCTCTTCCAAGATGGAGCTTTGAAGAAGTTCTGTGCTCTTCTATTCCAAAGCCCAGAGATGACCTGCCCTCTCTTATGGCAAGTTGCCAATTGCATTTGAAACCAAAGCTTCTGTGTAGATAAAAATGCAGGAAGCAATCTTAAAAGGACATACTAATTAACTTCCTGGGATCTCAAATTTTAAAAGCTTCTTGGATCGAATGTATCACAGTAATTTTTTTTCTTAAGGATTCTAAAGATTGGTTTTGCTGTCAGGACATCAAAAAGAAAAGAATGAGATTGCAAATTTTCTGTTTCTGTTGCTCAGTTAGTGCTCCCAATATGACTCTAGAAAAATCTCTCGAGATTGGCTGATAAAAGGCAGCAGCCCTTTGGTGTGGCACTCAAAATCTGTAATGCATCAGGAAAGCCCAAAATTCTCTTTGGGGTAATTAAGGGTGATAAGATCATAGATTCAGAGTTAGAAGGGACCTTAGAAACCATCTAGTCCAAAATGCTCATTTTACAGATCAGGAAACTGAGGCACAGAGGGTTTTAAGGAATTTGCTTAAAAGAAAGCAGATTCAGTGAGCCCAGATTCATTTTTTTTCCCACTTGAAGTTCTGCTTTCTCCGTTGTCCTTATGGCTAATGTGGTGTAATGTACCAACCCAGAAGAGTGTCCATCCTCTTAAGCCGATAGACCAGCATTTTCTGAATGCTCTCTCTTTGCCAGACCCTGTGCTTTGTGTCTGGGATGCAAAGACAGATGTGAAACAGCTGTTGACCTCAAGCAGCTTAAATTATGTGGAGGGGGATTGGTGTTACCTGGTCAGTTACTGAGAAATACCACAGCCCACTCTACTCCCAGTAGGAAAGCTTTGTACAAACTTGTGGATAAAGAACTGGAAGTAAGAGACAAGTTAGGGAAAAGAGGACCAGGGAAAGAACAAAAACCTTACTTGAAAGCATATGTTCACAGGACTTTGCAGCTGGAAGGGACCTTTGAGCCTTTGTAGTTTAACCCCCTCCTTTTATAAACAAGAAAACCCCAGTTCTGATGCAGCTAAATGGTTCACTCCAAGTCACACAGATAGTTTGTAGCAGAAATGGGATTTGAACTCAGATCATCTTGTCCTAATCTTAGTCCTCTTCATATAAAATCTACATCAGATTGCTTATTTTCTCAAGAAGGGGAGGAGGGAGAAAGGGAAAGAGGGAGAGACAGAATTTGGAACTTGAAATTTTAGAAAAATGTTAAAAAGAAAATGATCATTACTTATTCAATTTTGATTGAGAAAAATGGGAGAAATGACAATTCTGCCTAAATGAATACACTTATTCAGTGACACCCCCCCTCAAATCAACAATCAGCCAAACAAACAAGCAAACAAAAAACAAACCAGTGCTCTGGACACTGGAAACCTCTGACAAGATACTGGTACTATTTAGATCTGAACACAAAATTCTCACAGGGATGTTGTTTGCTTGTTAAGTTATATCTATACTTTAAGGATTTGTGATTTCAAAATTTGGGTTTCCCTCCACACCTAAGATCATAGTTCTTTTAAGTTGTTGTGGCCAGAATAAACCTAGTAGTTATTATAGAAATCATTTCCTGGTGATCATCTCTCTGTTGACTAGCCTCTCAGGATTTGGTTCAATTGCAATGGCCAATTATGATTCTAAGGAACTTAAGGTGAAGCATGCAATCCACTTCTTGACAAGGTGATGGCCTCAAGAAGAAGAATAAGACAGTTTCTGGAAAGAGACAATGTGGGAATTTGTCAGGCCTATGTTTTTCTTTTCTCTTTTCCAATTGGTGGGAGAGAGGCAGATGGGAGGTGAAGATGGGATGAATAAAGTAGAAACAAAGAGAAAAAAAGGATAGAGAAAGCCAGAACAAAAAAGAAAAGAGAATCACTAAAGCATTTTTGAAAAAAAGCACAGAAAAAAAATACCTAGAAAGAAGACCAAAAGGAATCACAGACAAGCAGGATAACTTTGAAAGTTATAGAATTAATTTATTACACACTTAAAAAGATGAAAAGCAAGCAGTATTTAATAGAGCTTTGTAACTTCACATATGATTCTCTTTTTGTATTCATATATATTCTATATATCCGCACACATATATATAAATGTCCATTTTATTTGTTGTTTCTTAAGTGGAGAATAAAAACAAAAAGAGAGAAAGAAGCATCTTGGCTTTAGCTAGCTAGGTAGTCCCTGTGATAGACAGACAAAACGATCTAGTTCTAGAACATTTAAAGCCTCAAGGCCATGAAGGAACAGAGTGGATTAGAGGGCTTATTTTAAGTGATAAATATGGCTTTATCTACTAAGACTGGCTATTGGTTCCCATGGGTAAGATGAGGCATGGGCCTTCTCTCTCTACTAACAGGGTAGTTAAAAGGTTTCCTTGGCAGGATCCTTGGAATCTTCTCCTAGGTTTAGTGCCTAATTCTTGGGAAGCTGGTCCATTTGAAAAGTCACAAAGTCCCTACCCCACTGTAATTATGTCAGCTGCGTGCTCTGTTTCCAGTTCTCTGCCCAAGGTGGAGGCACATCTGATCCACCTTCTCAGTCTCGGGTCTGGGTTTCTCCTACTGTTCAGCAACTTATTTTGGTTTATTCTCCTTCTGCCTCCATTCCTGGCAATCCCCTTGGCTTGAAAGCTCTGCTTACAATTAGTCTCAGCTTAATAACCCACAATTCTGTGCCAGGTGACATTCACCTGGCACTTTAAGGTTTGCCTACTATTTTATATAAATCATCTTATTTGAATCCCCCATGAACCCTGTGAAAAATAGTGGGTACGAGAGGTATTCTTCCTATTTACCAATGAAAAAGCTGAGCCTTAGAGAGGTTAGTCACTATGGATCATAGATTTAGAATTGGAGAGAATTTAAATATCATCTAGTCCAACCTCCTTCATTTTACAGATGGGGAAACAGAGGCCTATGGAGGTTAGATGGCTCACACAGGGGGCGAATTTGAACCTAAGACATGTTTTCCATTGTACTAAATGACGATCAGAGGTCTCTTAGAGATGGAAGCATAGGCAGCAGTACTGGAACCCAGGTCTCTCTGGAGCACTTAAAACTTTACCAAACTTTTATCTATATCTTTAGCTTGGTAGTGAAATAACTATACTGAAATAAATATATGTAAATATAAATATAACTAAAGTAATAGTTCATTTTAAGATAAGGGAATTGGGATGATCTATCTAAACCCCAAATCAAGTTGTTAACCCACATTATTTAATACTTCTCTACCTATAAATCTGCTTTCTACAACTAATTAAATTAATATCTAAAAGTGGGAAGGAAGTGAAGATAGCAGAACAGGGTTCAAAGGAAGGGTCTCACTGATAGTTCTCCTCTGGAGTCTTGAGCCGCTCTGTTGGAAATCACTCTCAGCAGCAGCAGCAGGATCCACAGCGACAGGTTGAACCACAAGGAAAGCCACAGGCGAGAGAATAACTAGCTCTCTAGGTCCACCCCAGAAAAAACAGACAGAACCTCCTCCTGGCTGCTTAACTATCTCTCACAGAAGAAGAAACTGCTTGTCACTTCTCCAGGGTCCTGGAATCTCGCTCTTCCACCCTGCAGGAGCTCCTGGCTTGTAGCATTGCTCTTGCTCCTGCTAATTTCCCTCTACAAGCTGTACTCCTGTTATTGACATACAAGGAAACAGAGGGCTCTAAAAGGTAGATGGAAATTAGGCCAGGTCAAGGTGGGCAGCTCTGATGGTGGAGTGGATGGAGTGCCGGGCTTGTAGACCAACTGAATTTGTGGTCATTTTGTGACCACAAATTGGCGGAATTTGTGAATTTTCAACGCTTCTACACAATCACCCATAAACAATAATTCCAAGCAAATTCCTCTTTGTGGCAGGTCAAAAATAACTCTTAAAGGCTGTGAATTCATAGGAATATGGACTAGATGGGAAGAGCTTCCAGAGGACATCTACACCAGCCGCCTCATTTTAGGGATGAGGAAACTAAGGCTTGGGGAGAGGAAGCAACTTGCCCCAAATAAACAAGAAACGTGGAAGCTGAGATCTCAGTGCAGGTCCTGGGACTCCCACGTCAGTGTTTGCTCGATGGCCCTCGAACCCTCCCCCTGACGTTGACTACTCTTAAGGGCAGACTCTAACCCTCTGGGGTTGGCTTACATGGAGAGCACATCTTGATGCCACGGACTTGACTACTTGTGATAAATATTCTTTTGATTCCATTTTCACCTGACGTACCAGGGATCCTTGCTCAAGGCCTGTTTTGTGTCTCAAATCTGTAAGCCTCAGGATTAAGGCTGATAGATTGCTGAATGTGCCAACTTTTTAAGTTGTCTGTCATCCAGTATTGGCTGCCAAGCATGATAGCTCAATAGCTAGGTACTCAAGAGAAACATGATGGCTCCTTATCAACTGTATAAAGACACATTCTACAGAAAAGCAGAAAAAGGAGAAGACTTTGGATTATGATGAGGGTGACAAGAGGTAGAATGTGGGGTTAACTTTGTGTGGCATGAATAGGAAAGTGGTTAAGAAAGTAGAGAAATATATGAGCCTCTCAAGGAGTATATGGAAATCATCCTAAAAGATTAGAGGTTAGATGCAGTAAAAAAACAAAAACAAAAACAAAAAAACCCTCGCGAGGAAATGTCTGAGGCCAGATTTGAACCCAGGATCTCCCATCTCCAGGCCTGGCTCTCAATCCACTGAGTCACCCAGCTGCCTCCCCCCCCCCCCCCCCCCGATCTCCTGACTTATTAAAAAAAAGTGTTTTTTTTTTGTTTTTTTTTTGTTTTTGTTTCCTTCTCCAGCTCATTTTACAGATTTGGAAACTTAGGCAAACATTTCTCACATAGTCTCTCTTCTTTCCTCTGATACAGGTCCTTATCCCTTTATACCTAAATTCTTGCAACAGTCTGCCACAAATCTCTCCCCACTCCAGACCATTCTCCACTCAGATGTCAAAGCAATCATTTTGTTTTTCCAAACCTTTACCTTCAATCTCAGAATCAATATTGTGTATTGATTTCAAGGCAGAAGAGTCGTAAGAGCTAAGTAATGGGGGTTAAGTGACTTGTCTTGGGTCACACAGCTAGGAAGTGTCTGAGGCCAGATTTGAACCTAGGAAGATGATTCTTCCTGATTTCAGACCCAGCGCTCTATCCACTGCACCACCAAACTGTCTCTACAAGAGAGTTTTGTGGAGAAGGTAGCCAACGATATGAGCCAGGAAGGAAAGAAAGGATTCTGAAAGACAGAGAATTAGATGGAATACATCCCAGGCATGGACATTGGGTCGCACAAATGCACAGAACTGGGAAAAGTCAGGGTGAGGATGGGAAAGGGTTTCATGAAAGAAGCCTAGGAGGGTAGATGGCAGACAGTCCATGGAGATCTTGAAGAACTCTGTCTCCGCAGTGGCTGGCCCTTAGGACTAGAATGTCCTTTCTCCTCACCTAATCTCTTACAATCCCTGTTTTCTTCTAAGACTCGGTGCAAACAAACCTTCTTCAGGGGGTCTCTTGGGACCTGCCAGCTGCTGGTGTCTTCTTCCCCTGCAAAGTCATCTTTGAACTTTTATGGATGTTCTTCTCTATGAATACACTTATTTGTGGATGTATTCCAATAGGGGCTGTTTTTGCTTTTTCTTCATGTTCCCAAGCACTCAGACTATTGGCCCATAACCACTTAATAAATACTTACTGCCTGATACACTGACACAGGGCTCTGTACTTCATCCTAGAGGTTTGGGGCAATATATTTGTTACCCTTGTGGAGAATTTTGTTTGTGTAGATTTGGCCAGAAAAGAGAGTGGCTGGAATTAGGGAAACCATTTAGAAGGCACCAATGATAGATTCAAGTGGGAGAAAATGAGACCTTAGACTAGGGTCAGAGAAGGGAAGGGAATGAACCACTGGGAGGCCAATTAACTTGCCCAAGGTCACAAGGCAATAAGTAAGCAGAAAAGCAAGGAGAGGAAGCCTTCCTTTTAGAAAGGAAGCCTTTGGGATACCCCCAGGGGTAATGACCTTTCTTACTTGGAATTCACAGAGCCTTTTGTTTGGATCTTTCCAATGCAATATGTGATATATGTTAACAGACAAAATTATTAGGTGATAGAGGTTGGCAGATATCTTTATTTATGATTTATCCCCTAATAGACAATAGGCAATATCCTCCATGAGGGAAGGGACTGTATTATACGTCAACTCTGTTTTTCCTTCAGTGTCCTGCACGCAATTCTATCGACACCAAATAAATCTTTCTTATATGAACGAATAAATGAATGAGTTCAGATTTCAGTGGGAGAATGATGGGAAGCAACTAGAAGGAAAGCAAAGGTCAGGAGGATCACTTGGACAAAACACTGCTGAAGAACAATCATGTCAGCCTCAGTGAAAGGGTGAGTGTCCAGTAGAGAGAAGATTACAGTCATTTGGTTCTGAAGTTAAATGCTAATCACAACATTTCATTGTCAACTTGCATTCAGTGTGCTCTTTCCTGCCTTTGAGATACAGTTTTTGGCTCCAATTATTTGCATGAAGCTGAAAGTACATATTCCTGTCTTTCTCTATATCCTTCCACACCCTGAATTCCTGGGTGTGCAGCTCTCCCTGACTTCAAAGGGAGACCATCCAAAGGCTTGGCCAAAGAAGATGAAAAAGAGCTATGTGAATTACTGCTTGTAAGAATTTTAATCCTGACGTTGGGTGAATACATTTATGTAGCCTCATTGTGCCCAAAGGTAACCAGGAACTAAAGGTTATAATTTGCCATACTCCTGGCCACCCCAATCTTATGGATTTCAATGACTTTTACCTTTCTTGGTTTGGTTTTTCTCTTTCATCCCTATTTGTTTTTTTTCAGATATTGTCCCCTCTTGGAGCATTAGACTTAGAGATGGAAAGGGTCATTAGAGGTTGCCTAGTTCCAGAATCATAACTAGGCATTTTTGTAACTGTGGGAGTGAGAAGAGGAATAATCATGGGAGGTAGAAGACAAGGAGACACACCCTGGAATAGTACTTTTGGTGCTCTCTAAATTTTTCTGCTTTTGGCAAAGTTGAAATTATTCTAACCTAGTTGTAGTTCTACTTCATCTAATAAACTCCTTTTTACAGAAGGGGAAACAGAGGTCTAGAGAGGGAAAGAGAATTTTTTCCAAAGTCATACAACTAGTAATTAGCAGGGCTGAAATTCAAAACAGATTTCCTGATTCTATTCTCTTATATGACCATAACCTTTGTCTGAAGGGTAATCCGTCATCTCTAGGATAGGGGCACAACTATAAATAATTTGCCAAAGAGTATAGTTTGTATCTCAAAACATGATCAGATTTTTAGTGTGCATTTGAAGCCATGCATAGATCTGAGGAATTAGAGGTAGTGTGATTAGAGGGTAGGAGCTGAGAACCAAAGTAAGAGACTTGAATTTCCATCTTGACCTGTCCTTGATCTCTCGGTGACTTCCGGTAAGAAACTTAACCTTCTGGATGGGAATTTTTCTCATCTTTCAATTGGAGAATGTGATCATCCCTTTTTAAACTAACAAACATGCTCCTATGAAGGAGTTGGCCAAGGTGGAAGAGGATTCCGGGAGGCAGTGGGAAAGGTTGCTGAATGAGTAAAAAGCATTAATCATAATACCATCTCAGTAATGTCTTAATGTTAATAATGAACTCTGCCCACAACAATTCCACAAAATAATAATGAGATAACTATCTCCCCTTAAGAACAGGATTAAAGAAAACAGTGAGTTGCCTACAATCCCACAATTAGAAATAATTTTGCTCTTCCATTGGCCTATGATGGTTCTGGAAGCGAAAGTGAGACTGATGGCTTTGTGCAACTCTGCCTCACTTAAAACCAATTCACATCCCTGACGTCATTGGACCTCTTTGAAATGAAAGACAAAAAATTGCAATAATAATTATGATGATCATCGCTAACACAGATAATGCTTTAAATTCTACAAAGTACTTTATATACGATATCTCATTTTATCCTCGTGAAATGGGTGTTATTAGTATCCTCATTTTATAGATGAGGAAACTGAGGCTGAGTGAAGACATAAGGGACATGTCCAGGGATTCATAGTTAGGAAGTGTCTGAGGCAGGATATGAACTCAGATCTTAAAGATTCCACATCCAGGGTTTTAGCTTCTATGCCACCTATTTGTCTCTATAAATGGCAAACAGCTTTTGAACCCCAGTTGCTTAATTTCAAATCTAATGGTCACTCTGCAACATTCAGCAAGTACAAGAAATTGTGCTCTTTTCTCCCCATGACATTTTCTGGGACTAACAATGATAATTATGTCCTCTCTGATGAACATTAGAGTGTACATTACCCTAGTACTTTCTGGTTCTGGGTGTCCTGGCTACAGCAAACCTCTGAGGCGGGTAATGTCTATTTTATTATCTCCATTTTACAGGTAAGATCATTCATTGAGAGTCAGAGAAACAGCAAATGTTTTGCCCAAGAGCTAAAAACTGAAAATGAAAAGTCAGCTGGCTTTTTTGTCTTAACTCCTTACTTTTTGTCCTAGTAACAACTCTAAGAGAGAAGGGCAAGGGCTAAATGAATGGGGTTAAGTGACTCACCTAGGATCATGTGCTATTCAAAGATCAGTTTAGAACCCAGATCTTTTACTCCATGCCTGGTGTTCTATCCACTGTGCCACCTCATCGCCCCAGTCTGCATGATTTGGAGCTATCTTAGCTCCTACAGCTGCTGATGGGGATGGAAAAATTAGTGTGCTCTACACATTGGAATTCAGACAGCTGTCAAGTCTCCTGTGTCTGAGTTCTTCCCCCTGCAATGGGAATTGGCCACTGAGATGTTGGTGGAACTGTTGGGTTCACTTAGGAGGGTCTACCTAGGAGCTCTCTGTGGATCCTGGCTCCCTATTCTCCTTCTACTCAGGAAAGTAGTGATGGGGAAAACCCCATCAGCCCATCTGCTACTGACTCAAGGTTCTAAGCAAGGGCTCCTGTTTCTTCTCTCAAGTTCAAGGAGGCGTTTCTGGCTCCTTGGAAAAAAAGAGTCAAGCTAAAGTCTCTGAGTCCTCCTGGGAGATGGCAAAAATGCAAGCAATAATTCAACTTAGTTGGTTCTGAAAACTCACAGGGCCATGAGGACCCAACAAAATAATAAATGTGGAAATGCTCCATTAATGGTAAAGGACCATCCTGACCTGAGGAACTGCCATCACAGAAATGAGGCATTTGTAATACTTGGGAGGCAACATGATACACTGAGTTGGGAGTCAAAGGATCTGGGCAAAAATCCTGGATCCCTACTAAGGGGATAACCACAGGCAAGCCATTTTTAGTCTTCCAGGGTCACAGTTTTCTCATCTATAAAATGAAGATATGGTTGAGGAAAGGGGAACTTCATGGAAACAGCATGATCCAGGACAAATTGCTGCTTTGGAGTCAGAGGTCTTGGATTCATATTCAGTCTTTCGACTTTCAGCAATTCATTTGGTGTCTCTGAGTCTCAGTTTCTTCATCTGTAAAATGCTGGACTAGATGGTTTCTGAGGGTCCTTCTGAATCTATGCTTCTATGAGGTATAACGTTCTACCCTTCTAAGTTCCTTTTGTTCAGTTATTTCATGACCCCATTTGAAGTTTTCTTGGCAGAGATATTGGAATGTTTTGCTGTTTCTATCTCCAACACATTTTTCAGATGAGGGAACTGAGGCAGACAGGGTTAAGTGACTTGCTCAGGGCCACATAGCCAGTAAGAATCTGAGGATGGATTTGAACTCTAAGATTGGCTCTAAATCTATGATCTGGCTCATTATCAACAATCTGGAGAAGGGCAATAAGAGTGAAAATTGGCAATCAAATAAGCATCTCAAGTTTGTTCCAAAGAAGGGAAAATTAAGGCATCCCCTGCCCTTCCCTGTATTTTTATCTTCCTATATAGTGTCTCAAATGCCTTTAAGTGACTGTCAGATTGATGGTATTTTCACATCTGTGAAATGCATCTTTGCCTATCAGGGAGTTCAGATACAGCGTCAGATATTCCCTAGCCATGTGACTTTGGATAAGTCACTTAACTTCTGTGTCTCAGTTTCCTCAATTGTAAAATGAGGATAACAGCACTCAGCTTACAGGGTTGTTGTCAGAATCAAATGAGATAATATTTGTAAAGCACCCAGGACAGTGCCTGGCACATAGTAGGAGCTTAAATGCTCATTCCCTTCTCTTCTCTTCCTTTCCCTTCCTTCCCTTCCCCATACATAGCAAGTCCTTAATCAATGCTTGTTCACCTCAATTCAAATTGATTCATTTTTTCTAAGGGCACTTGTATTAGGCACATGCCGAACTGAGTTCCGGGTTAGGTAACAGCCTCTCTTGCCTTTTCCAGATTGGATTTCGCCCTGCTTTTCTGATCAGGGTTTTCTCAACTTACCCTCAGGCACCTTCACTGGGCCACCTTCTTTAATTCCAGTCCCCCAGGCATGTGGGGACAGACTTTTTATGACACTGGTTTTCTGCCTTGCCCTCAGGCAGTATCACTGGGCTCTCCTCCCAGAGCCCTAAGTGGGTAGCTCAGAGCCTTCGCTGAATCCAGCAACCCTCTCCCCTAAGCTGCTCTCCCAGTAAGTGGGTCATAGGCTCCTAGCTCACTGCATCTCAGATATGGAAGGGCCACGTGAGACCAGCTAGTCCAAAATGTTCCTGAGTAGGAATGCCCTCCCCAATGTCCCCCCAGCAGAGAGGTCTTCTGGCCTTCACCTGAAAACTTCCAGTGAGGTGGAGCCCACCGCACTCCAAGGTGGCCCATTCTGCTTTTGGACCACTCCCATCCATAGGAAACTGAGTCATACCTTGAACGGAAATCTCCCTCTACCCTGGGGACTTACTGCTTTCACTTCTGCACCTTCCCACCAAGCAGAATAAGCCTGAGCCCTCTGCCACAAGAGACAACTGTTTCCATATTTGATACCAATTCCAAATATCCTCCAACTTTCCCCTAAGTCTTCCATTGCCTGGGGTCCTCCTTTTCGACCTGGAGCCTCTTTGTCATCCTCTTTGCCCTTGGATGGATTTCTGCCTGTCCTTCCTACTACTTGGTCTCTGAACCGAGCGCCACATTGCATTTGAAGTCTGACTTGGGCAAAGGACAGAGAGACCGGGGCTTCTCTAACTCTGTAATTACACAGCTCTGAATGCAACCAAAGATCATTTATTTGCCGTGTCATACTCCCAGCCTCCTTATTAATAGCAGATTTGCCCCACATGGACGGAAGGCCAGCAACCTCTCTACTTTTCCAGCTCTGACATTCAGGAATGGCTGAGGGTTGAAGATGCCCAATCTCGGCGCCATGTTGAGGTGGCTTCAGTTTAAGAGAGAGGAGTTAAAACGAATGTATCTGAAGCTGAATGGTTTTTTCTTCCTCTTCAAATTTTCATGGAGCACCGTGGAACTCCCCTGTTCCCCCATCATAGTTTACCTTGTATTGTACTGATATATTGTATCCCTCTCGTAGAATATAAGCTACCTGAAGATAATAACACCTTTGTCTTAAAAAAAAAAGCACCCAAAATTCAATTCCCCATTGCTGAACATGGGGGTCTGCCCATAGCAGGCTTTTCAAGGAATATTTGGACAGTGTCAGGAATCCCTATATTTAAATAACATCCCAGACATTTGCTAGCTATGACAAACCATTAAAAAATACTCTCTTTGTCTCGGTTTCTTCATCTATAAAATGGGTGGATGGAGAGAGCACAGTGGAGGGAATGTCAGGCTTAAAGTCAGCAGGACCTATGTTCAAATCTAGCCTTGGACATTGTCTAGTTGTTTGAGCCTGGGCAAGTAGCTTAAACCCAATTGCCTTCCCCTTGTGATCCTTCTGTCTTAGAATTGATACTAAGGCAGAAGGTAAGAGTTTAAGTAAATAAATAGAATGGAGGGAGCAATAACACTCACTCACAGGGTTGTTAGGAGGTTAAAAGGATCCAATATGTCAAGAACTCTGCAACCCTTAAAGATCTATAAAAATGCAAGTTATTGTTGCTGCTGTTGTTATTTTGAACCAAACTGAATGAAGGTGGGGAGATGCCAATATGACATTTTTGCTTTCTTAATATGGAGGGAATGTACTTTCCCTGTGCAAAAGGTCAAGAATGGGATATGGCAAAGGATCCCGTTGTTCCCTTGTTATGCTGTGGTTGGGAGGTAGTTTACGTTGCTGGGGAAACAGTCTTTCTTTTCCAAGGCAATCACTGTACCTGAAATGTAGGTAGTTATAAAAATGGCATTAATTTGCTTAGACCGAGAGATTTTCACAGGAGAGCAACTAGCAGAAAACATTATGAAAATGTCCAAGAGGACTGGTAATTGAGTTGATTAGTATGACCTTGGTTATGAAGGTAATAGAAGAGTGAGCGGTGCTTAGACTGAGTTATAACCCTGCTCTCTGCTTCTGAGATGTAGTGAGGGATGTAATTTGTTCAGGCTGAATCGGGCTAGCCTCGCTTTCCTCTGACAAGGTAATACTCTGACTAGCCGAGCTTGGCCGGCTGCTTTTTTTTACTCCAGTGAAGTAAACAGCATAGGGTCAAAGAACAAGGATGGACGAGTTCGAAGGGTGGTCTGTCTGCTGGACAAGGATTCTTTCTGATCTATTCAGCTCCCTTTAGCACATCAAGATATATGAAGAGTCTTCCCCCCAATACCCTTCCAGGGCAGGTTTCTCTCTCCCATTTTACAGATGAGGAAAGTAAGGAATGGACCAGGGGAAATTATCTTTTAGCTCTTTTTTTTAATCCAGAATGGCTACTTCAGGCTGAATTTTCCTGTTGGAAATTTTGTCAGATGGCTGTGTTGTAGTATATAAAGAAACACACACACATTCTGTCTATCTATTAGACACAACACACGCGCACATACACACACACACACACACACACACACACACACACAAAAACATCGAGGCTTTCTTCTGTGATCCATTCTCTTAACCAGTTTGCCCATCTGTAACATGGGAATAATTATATCTGCCTGTCACATGGTTATTGTAAGGATACAATGAAATAACTTATATAAATTATTGTGTTGATCAAAACTTTTATACAAACATCATTTGTTATTATTCGTATCATATGATATATAACAAAAACCAGCCCAATCCGAAGTAAACCAAAGAAAAGCTTAGCCATTGTAGTGTATATAGATGGTGCTGAATCATTAAGACATGATAAAGTTTCATGTTAATCCCATTTGAGAAATAATCTAAAATGCTATATATTCATTGATCCCCAATGAGTATCTAGCCAGGCTTGCCTCAAAGATGCTTGAAGTATTGATGTATAGAAAGAATGAGGATGAATGTTAAAAAAAAAAGAAAAAGAAAAAGAAAGGCATGAGAAGGCTCAAATGAACTGATGCAAAGTGAAGAAAGCTGTGAAGATTGGATTTAGCTATCTCCTGATACTTAGCTCTTTCTTTATTGTGAAGATAAAATTGTAATCTCCTGATTGTAAAATGAAGGCACTTAGCTCTTCCTAATTTATAGTGAAGCTAGAATTATAATCCACAAAGGTGATAACTTAGTATTTAAGCAGATCTGCCCATTTTACCCACAAAAAGTAAAGTAACTACAAAAGATAAACTTAACAAAAGATATAATTTAACCAGGGAAGGTAAGAACTAAATAGTGGGCAGTCCTGGAGAAAAGCGTCTGCTGTGATTGATAGACAAGAAAATTTAGAGGAGGTGACACAAGAGAAAAAGGTCTTTAAATAGAGGAAACAAGGACTGAAGGGCAGTCAGTCACCCGGACTTGGAGTGAAGGATCATTCATTTGGATTCGGACATTCGGACAGTCATTTGTAGATTTGGGCACTGATTCGGAGGAGCGACCAGAAGGCAGACACCCAGACTTCTTTTAGATTGTCACTGTTGGTGAGTGAAAGGCTGACTTAGTGGACTTGCTTTTTTCTTCCCCTGGCTGAGGCTTAGAAATTCTAACTGACTTAGTGACCCCGCCTTTCTGGAGCTGTGAAGTTTCCAGGTAAGGCTCATCTTCTTGAGACTCTCTTTCTCTGGCTAGGACTTAGAGATTCTAACTGGTAGCAGAAGAAGCCAGAGTTTTCTCTCTCTCATTCCTTAATATCTTCTTTCTATTTTAAATATTATACATAAACTACCATAAATTCTATTTACTTTAGTAATTCATTTTGGGATTTAGAAATTAAATCCCTGGCAACCATCTATATAAAGTTTCAGTCTCAACCACAATGATTAATTTTGAAAAAGCAGAACCAGAAAAATGATAGCTATAGGAAATATTAGAGTCAGGATTTGAACCCAAACTGCCTGGCTCCAACTACAATACTCTGCCCTACTGTACCACAATCGGTCTTCAAATTTAAAAGCTGGCAATATGGAAAGCAAAAGACTGGTTCTGCTCTGTTCTTGAGGGCAGAACTAGCATCAAATGGATGGATATATATATATATATAGAGAGAGAGAGAGAGAGATTTCCATTTCAGTTTACATTTATACCTAAAGCCCCTTACCTTATGTCTTAGTTTCACTTCTAATCTTCTAAAAGAAGAATGACAAGGGCTAGGCAATTGGGTTTAAGTGACTTATCCAGGATCGCCCAGCTAGGAAGTATCTGGGCCAGTACCCAGGTCCCCTGGACTCCAAGCCTGGCACTCTATCCACTGTGCTATCTTAGCTGCTCAATTTCTTAATAGTTCAAAGATGGGATGGGCTGCCTCATATGGTAGTGAGCTTTCCATCCCTAAGAGAATATGGACAGAGGAGAAGATTTCTGTAAGAGACAGATAGAAGGCTAAGATAGATAACTTTGGAGGTTCCTTCACATTCTGAGATTCTACGATTCCCCCATTCATTTGTGCATTTTTCCTTCCCACCTTTAAAACTTTCCTTCAAGTTCCCACTAGAAGACTGTGAATCGAGGTAAGATTATATATATATCCATACACATGGACACACATACATGCACGCACTCCGCAGCTGAATGTATGTTAAAGAATGCTTAGCAAATGTGAAAACACTAGAGAAGTCAGATGTTCTTACTGTCAGAGAGGTGTGTGGTCATTGATCTGATCTTTGCTATTTAGCCTATAAATTCCTTATTTGTAGTAGACAACATCAGGTCTATCAGCTCATCTACCAGTCTGAATTTCTGGCACACCTCCTATTGGCCAACATCCTGCTCGATGGCTTCTTCTGTAAAGGAAGCTCAAGGCAGCATCCCTGACCACAAAGACATTATGGTCTGTTGGGGCAGATGAGATGTTCTCATACGAAACAATCAGTGAATGAGTGATATAGCATGATTGCAGCAATAGATGCAGATAGAACAAATGGCTAAACTTTGTGGTACCAACAGAACAGGAAAGGGCTTGATACAGTGAGAGATGGATGGTACTGATAGTAATTACACATGAAATTGGGGAAGGGAGAGATGACTGGGCTGGTGCTATCAGAGAGGGGGAAACTATGACGGGCAGGGACTTGAAGGATAAGTTATGATTTAGAAAGGCAGAGAGGACAGAGGGGAGGAATGATATGAGCAAAGGTAATGGGACTGACGTGGGAGGGGAAGATAAGTGATTATTAGGACTGGGGAACTGGTTGTATTGGGAAATGGTAGAGGAGGCAGCGTGTTATAGTCCTAAAGAAGTTTCTGAGGATGGGTTCAAATCCTACCTCTTTTAGGATGACTAAAGCACTTTAGCTTTCCCATGTAGCTTAGCATAGTGCCAGGCACACAGAAGGTACTTAATAATTCTTTATTGATTGATTGAGAATATAATGAAGGGTTTATACTGAAGCCCTTTATAATTCTGAATTTTTGTTCCTGGTAGAAAATTGAGATTAGATGACAGGTGTGAGGTAGATTATGCTTTTTTTTTTTGCAGAACCAGATTAAACTATAATTGGTAATGTTTTACAAAATAAATATACAATTATCACACAATTTAGAGGAAAGTATAATATGGGAGGACCAAAGTTGGCCATTAAAGAGTCCTCTTGTGGTGTCACACTCAGTCTCTTGAGTATAAAATTAAACATTAAATTGTAAGGATAGATTGTCAACAATAAAGTCCTGGAGTACCTTAAAATATCACAAAATGCCCAAACTAGAGGGCATGTCTCTATAATAACTATACAACCAAATAATTAATAACTAAACTCCCTCATTTTACGGTTGAAGGAACTGAGGCCAGAGTCACCGAATTAATTTAGGTGGAAGAGCTAGCACTAAACCCAGGTCTTTGGGACCCAAGTCCAATGTTTCTTCTACTATACCAGAAATAGAGCCCCATAGCCAGAGGAACTCCTGGTGAGGCATCACAGATACTGGTCACAGAGAGCTGATCATCCCAAGAGATGAGAGAGGCTCCTTTGTCTTCTCAGAGGATTCACCCAGCCCATGAAGAAAGGAGCAGAGTCTTCGAACATCAGAGGGATTCAAGGACCCCAGGTCACATCCCAATCCTTTACTATGCACTAATACGTCACAATGAGCATTTCCCGCTTTGAATTGGAACAACTGATGGATGGATATATAGGTGCAAAGATGCAAAGAATTAGGTTGATAATAAGTGAATTTAATTCAGAAGGCTAAGGTTCTCTTTAAGCACCAAAGGTGTAGAGCCATCCCTTAAAGGAGCCCAAAACTTCCAGAATTAGTGATGAAAGTGACCTGTTTGGTGGGTATGCCACAGGGAGGGCTTGGGTCCAGGAGGGCTTTCACCAAGGTATGATTTCATACTGTTCCCTCTCCTCTGGGACACAAATTTAATTATGAACATGTATTTAGGCAAACTTGAGAGCAGATGTTTAGTATTCCTTCTAGTCAAGCTAGATCCTTTGAAAACAGCAGCTGTGATCTTAGAGATTCAATGATGAAGAATGTTACCTTCAGAGGCAGCTTTGAGGCTCAATGGACAGAAAAGTAAGTCCAGAAATCAGAGGACCTGGGTTCAAATCTGGATTCAGACACTTCCTAGCTGTGTGACCCTGGGCAAGTCACTTAACCTTTATTGCCTTACCACTCTTTTTCCTCAGAACCAATACATAATAATATAGTATTAATTCTTTTTTTTCCCACTTTAAACATTATTTTATTTGGTCATTTCCAAACATTATTCATTGGAAACAAAGATCATTTTCTCCCCCCCCCCTTCCCACCACCTCTCCCATAGCCAATGCATGATTCCACTGCGTATCACATGTGTTCTTGGTTCGAACCCATTTCCATGTTGTTGGTATTTGCATTAGAGTGTTCATTTAGAGTCTCTCCTCAGTCGCATAGTATTAATTCTAAGGGGGAAGCTAAGTGTTAAAAACAAAACAAAACAAAAACAAACTTAATGAGGAATTGGCTGCTTTAAAAAGGCCAAACTTACAAAATAGAGAGATGATAATCCCACTGTATGAGGGAAGAGAGTGAGGGACTGATGGAGGGAGGAATAAAAAGAGGGAAGAAAGGAAGGAAGGAAAGAAAAATGGAAAGGAAGCAGGGAAGGGAAGCAGGAAGAAAGGATAGGAGGGAGGGAAGGAAAGAAAAAAAGAATGTTTTGTCCATGTAAACTCAGGGTCCCTTGAGATATAGAGAGATGCATGATGGTCATTAAAGTTCCATAAATAAGAAGGAAACCTCTAGAACTGCAACCTTGAGAATGAGCATCAAATCACTGGATATTTGGATGGGGGGTAATGGGGAAGGATGATGAACCAAAGCAAAGCACCGTGTCAAACTGGCCTTTGTGGTTTTGCAGTGCCCAGGAAAAGTCTCTGAATCCATAGGGGCTTCACCATTCTAATTCATGAGGCTAGATATTGGATGTTACAGGCTTGGTTCTAGAATCTAACTTTTGTTAATTTAAACATAAAATAAGATAAAAACTAAAATTTAATGAATGGCACTGGAAAAGGGAAAAAAAAACGACCTACTCTAGTTAAAAAAAATAAAAAATTGATTTCACTAAAAAATAACACCAAGAAAACAAAAGTACCTAAAGATTCTCTAAATGTTGTAAGATAAGATGGGCAGAAGAGGTAGGCCACAGTCATAAAAGTTACTAAGAGAGTAAGCAAGAGTGAGGAATAACAGATGGGCATCGCACCCCACATAATGTTGAGAAAAACGCAAAGAAATCCCATCGATCCCCCTACATCCCCCACATTTCCCAGAATGCTGAATCTTTCCGTGGAGAATAATTTAAGGAAGAACATGGGAAAGAAAACTACATAATGAGGAAGTATAGGGCGATTTTGATTTGCACTTTTTGGAGACATATCCATATAGATGCCACCAAGATACGTTAATTATTAAAGTGTGGACGATCTGGCTAGGGTCAGACAAATTAATAAAAATTCACATGCCTAGAGCACTTTCAGATTTACAAAAAAAAAAATTTTTTCCTACAAGGGAGCCAAGCTGTGCAAGAATTTTCCAAATGAGGAAACTGAGACACAAAGTGGTGAATGGAACTTCATGAGATTGCCCAGATGATGACTCATTGAGCCATAATTCAAACCAAAGTCCAAGTCTTATGCTTAGAGCACTTTCAGAATTACCAAAAAAATTTTTCCTACGACAAGGAGCCAAGCTGTGCAAGAATTTTCCAAATGGGGAAACTGAGACACAAAGTGGTGAACAGAGTTGCACGAGATTGCCCAGATGATGACTTGTTGAGCCAGATTCAAACCAAGGTCCAAGTCTTTTCTACAGACCACAACATCGTAGCCCTTGGCCCAAGAATCTTTGATCAAATGAGTAATCATCTTGGTTCATAAATTATTGCTTTCTTTCCTGCTTGTTTTGTTTTCTGTATTTTACTCAAAACCACATTTTCTGAGTCCAGGCGAAATCAATGACAAAGGGCCTGGAATCCACTGTATCCTTGGCTCTGTCACGGTGCCTTCTGACCCTCTAGTGAAAAGGCTCTGACCACCACATGCGAGCAGAATAAATTATCGCTGACACTCCAATATTTAATTATGCAGCTGTCAGAGCGGCCCTTTCGAAATTCATTTTAATAAAGTGGGAACTTTTCCCTTTCAAGGTTGGAGTCATAGGAGTCACCTTCGGTGTCAGCCCGAGGTCTCCACCATCAGCTCGGTATTCTTCCTCTGGAAGCCTGTCACTTGGCCTGATAGAAGGACCAGATAACAGCCCTGATGTCTATTGGCCTCCCCCTTCCCCCTCCCTGCCTGAATGAACATCCTTCATTTAAACCCACAATAATGAGGACCTCAAAGTCAGACAGGCAGGCACAAGGGCAGCTTGTTTGAAAAAAGATGGCTGCTTATTATAAAATTCACTCCAAGTGAGAGCGGCAATCTAAAAGCAATCATGTCCATCTCCCCGTTGTAACTGGGTAACCAGAAATATTTAACATGGTGGGCAAAAAAAATGGGAAGGGAAACCGGGAAGAGAGGAGGGAACCCAAAGGGCCAGTTCCCCCAACTTGGGAAAGAGATGTAAAAGTATTGATTTATATTTCACTATAAAATCAAAAACGGTAGCGTAGTTTTTGCAGTCAAGTTTCTGGGCCATAAAGTTGTGCAAAGGAAGAGCTTTTATATGGCAATCTGGCTATGGGGGGGGTTGGTGGGGGGCCAGGCCGACCCAGAGTGCCTCTCTGTAAAGTCTGTGTTGAGCCTCCACATTCCTGCCAGTGTTTATATCTAAATCATGCCTACAGGCAGACTTGGGACTTATACAGAATTTATATTTTAAAAGATTCAGCATTAATTCTAAAGAAATGATTCCCCCCCCCCCTTCCCTTCTCTCTCGTCTTCTTTTCCTCCCCACACATTGGGGTGTGCGTGCAGGCACAGATACAGATTGGGACAGAATAGAGATGATATCAGAAGGGAAGAAAAAAAAATAATCAGGTTGAAGAAAATGCCCATTTATAGAGCGCTTTAAGGTTTACAAAATGTTTCCGGTAAAATGACCCGGTAAGGAAGGGTTTATTGCCAAAGAATCGGAGGCTTCTCAGAGAATGACTTGTTCAAGGTCAGAGTGAGGGACTTAGACCCAATTCTCCAGATTCTAAACCCAATTGGCTTTCTATGGCAACAGGATGCCTGGTTGTCAAAGAAAAGGCTTGTTATGATCTGGTTCGGGTGGATACTGGGGGCCATTTGTTCCCAGAGCGGTATTATAAAGGGGTTCCACTCCGTGAACAAAAACGAATGAATGTTTTCTTTGTAGAACAAAAAGAGATTTTTTAAGGAATTTTATTTTATTTTTGATACTCTCCTCACGGAAGTTGCCGTGGGACGGATTGCTGAGAAAAGGGCAATCCGAGATTCACTCCTCCATTTAGAGTCCTCGTTGGGGGAAGGATTTGGTGGGCGTTCAACAGCGGGCCCCCATCGGGGCTGGACTGAAGCCGTTTTGGGGGTTGCCAACGGCAGAATAGGCCCCTTCGTTATTATTCTTGAGCGCGTCCTAATGGGAACTCGCATTAGCAGAATTGGGCAGGCCACAGCCACGGGAGCAGCCTAAAGATTGTTCCCTGATGAAGGTTGGAGCCTCCTGACCTAGCGCTGCCCCAGGGCAAATTGCTCATCCCTCTCTGGGCCTTCTCCTTAATTGTTCTCTGCCTTACTTTAGACCTAAACCCAGTAGGGAGGAACTGTGTCACGGCTGTGCCTCCGCGGCTGCACGTGTTGTCAGCACTCAGTAATAACGGGGATGATGCATCCTTCCCAGCGCTCTCCCTAAATGTCACACATTACTAAACCGCCGGTGTGACCGAAAATGCTGACAGGAAGCTTCTTGTTTACTGCCTCCGAAAAGTTTGGTCCCCAAACAAGAGAGCCGGCGCGGAAGTGGGAGGGCATGGCCCTGTGGGCCTCGGCTGGACCTTCCCCTGAAAGGGCAGGGAAGGCACCCCAAGATCCTCCAATCCAGCCCCTTTGTTTGGTAGAAGACAGAACTAAAATGCGGAGAGGTTCGAATTTTTCCTAAAGGACACCCAGTCAAAAAGGGGGGAAAGAGAAGAGAATGCCCTTATTTTCCACCTTAGAATCGATACTGAGCAGTAAGGGCTAAGTGACTTGCTCAGGGTCACCCAGTTAGGAAGTGTCCGAGGCTCAATTTGAACCCGGGATCTCTTTTTACATCCCTAGCACTCAGCACAGTGCCTGGCACCTTGTAGGTACCATTGCACGTTTCCGGATTGACTGATGGAGGAGGAAGTTTGAACCTGTGCTCTCACTGGTGTGGGGAACCCTTACTGTGTAAATTCCCTACTGTTGAAAGATTGGCTCCTTTTTTTTTTTTGTATTTAGTCTTAGAAAAGGTGCCTGGAACACTGAGAGAACATTCATGGATACAGCCACATGAAACACAGACACAAAACTCATATGTATCAGAGACAAGACTTGAACCTAGGTCCTCCTGAGTCTTACTATTCCGTACTTGCTCTCCTGATATTACCACTGTGGAAAAACAAATATGAGGGTTTCTTTTGATTTATCACAAAGCAGACTGTAAGCAGATTCTTCCATTATCCACAAGGCAGAAAGGGTTCTTTACTTTAGCAAAGTGCCTGGGGAGGTGCTAGTTTTAGGAAAGTATGATGGAAAGAACGCTCAACTTAGAAAAAGGGGCTTTCGGTGAAATTTCCCTCTTTGCCCATTCCTAGCTATTTGAGCCTGACAAGTCTCTCTGAACTTCACTCAGTGTCCCCATCTCCAAATCATGATACGTACTTTGCACTGTCCATGCCCTGAACAGGACACTTTATGAAACAGCCAAAAATCTATGTGGGAGCACCATATTGGCAGCCGGCTGTGGGCATGGAGGGGAGTAGGAGACCCTCAGGGAAACACGCCTCAAAGGAAGTCTTCTTGATTTTCTCAGGTCCCCAGTCCTGCACTCCTCAGCAACGCTAGCCTTTTTGTCTCTGGTCAAGCACTCTGGTTTTCTTCTTCTCCTTAAAAGTTCTGTGATGATCTCAGACAAGGAGAGGGCAAGCCTACCTGGATGGCAGGATATGAGGAACTCTGTGGATGTCTTCCTGGGATTTCAACTGTATCTGTGCTGATAAAGTCCACCCAGTATCAGGGAAAAGTCAAGCCAAAAGATGAGTCCCTTACGCTACCTGGTCTAGCCAAAGCTTTACATAATTGAAAATGTTTTCACAAATATGAATGAATGAGAAATTATGTATATTGGGCTTACTATGTGCTTAATGAACTAAGCACTTGACATACAAATACAAAAAGCAAGGAGCTTATATTCTAATGGAAGAAGACAACCCATAGAGGATTGTTGTATTCAGGGAAGATTATTTTGGTCTGGGAAGTTATAGGGAAAGTGAGTCACGGAGTCATTGACTAAAACACATCCTTAACAAGATTGAATATTGTTCTCAGAGCAAGAGGTGGAAAGCAAAGCAAGATGGCAGGAAGATGGCTATAATGCAGTGTGGTGGGTTTGCGGGAGCCTAGACATAGTGAGCTCTCACCACTCAGAAACACTGGCTCTGTGGGAGCCTAGATAAGGAGAACTCTCACCTTGTTGTGGGGAACTGGGTTTATTTTCCCCATTTTCCAGGTAAGGAATTCCATTTACCTCCTCCTCTGTTTTTTCCTCCTGGCATAGTAAGGACCTTGAGTGTTCCAGGTCATTACCATTGATAAGTCCTACCATGTTGGAATGCACATTCCTGGCGCCATGAAATATGTCTGCCTTCCAAAGGCCTGCTTAGGGCCTCTTTGTTTGAGGTGATAAATTTGTCAACTGGAAAAAGGATATTTAAAAGTCAAAGGGAAGACCTAAAAATTAACTGATCCAGGGAGCTCTCAGATGAGCAAACTCTTTCTATCAATGCAGGTTACTACCACCTTCTCTGTAATTTCTAGACTAGTTAAGAAGTCTACAAGACATGGGCTTGTGATTGGCATTGGTGGAAGAGTACCACACCAATGAAACTCGGTGCCCACGAAGTATGGAAGTTTAAGTACCAAAGAGAAAACTGCGGTCCAGATATGGGACGTTCTATGCTCAAGATCACAAAGTGAGGAGAAGGCCTTACTTCCTTACTCCCATATCCATTAGCTACTTTCATCTCTGGCTTTGTTAGCCGGGAAAAGTCATACATTGACATGCTACTGCAACTGGCCCACATGGATCCAACAGCTTCAATCCTAAAGACTCATTTGGATCTTGTCCACCTCAGAATTCATGCTCACAGATTCCTTGGCCAAGTGAATTTAGACAATGTCCTCTATGCCAACGCTCTCGTTGCCAATCAGAACAGATTTACAATACATTTGGCAGAGCCTTACTTGTCACTGGTTTTGTAGTTAAAAATAATTACAAGACAAAACATCAAAAAAAATTCCAACACATCCCCAGGACTAATCTGACTGCTGTCACCGAGGATAGTTTAGTACTCTGATAGCCTGGCTCAGAGAATCAGAAAATGTCAGTGCTGGAAGGGACCTTAGATTTTTCTGAGAGGGTACACAAAATTTAATCTATAAATAAGCAAATAGCACTTCTGTAAACCAAATAATAAAATATTGTTCATCACAAATTTATCACAATTTTTCAAATGTATATACATACTTTATAATAAATATTATATAAGTTCTCAAAAAAAAATTAACTTTAAGGTAGTTTTTGTCATTAACTATTTTCTCAATTAATGCATAATTATAGGACAACTAGTATTGCAGGAGGGGGAGGGGGAAGTCCTGCAAAATATTTTGAGGTCAAAAAAGGGTCCTTATATTTAAAGGATAGAGGCAAGACATGAAAGTTAACTGATACAGGGAGCTCTCAGATGTGGAAATGCTTTTTACCAATGCAGGTCCCTACCTTCTTTCTTGGCAATTTCTAGTCTTAAAAGAATTATCTAGAGCATTGAGAGAAAGTGATATGCTCAGGGTTACAAAGTCAATAGGTATCAAGGCAGAATCAGAATCCAGGTCTTTCTGACTCTGAGGCCTGCTCTCTATCCAGTAAGCCAGAAATCCACAGCTGAGTTACATTAAAATGTCACTGGGAAATATTTAACAAAATAAATAAAAATTCAGTGGAACCCTGGTAGTGTTAACATGTGGTCTTCTAAGCAGAGACTCTTAGTGGCACAATTTCTATTTGGATTTGATACTGCTGAGAGATGGTGGGTAGAAATAGGAGGCTATTAAGAGCTTGAGGGGCAGCATGGACCTTGCAGGGCCTGGAGCCAGAAAGACTCATCTTCCTGAGTTCAAATATGGCCTCAGATGCTCACTAGCTGTGTAACTTTGGCCAAATCATTTAATCTTATTTGTCTCAGTTTCCTCATCTGTAAAACAAGCTGGAGAAGGAAATGGTAAACTATTCCAGTATCCTTGCCAAGGAAACTCCAAATGGGGTCCACGAAGAGTCAGAAACAACTAAACAACAATAAAAGGTAGAAGGGGACTTAGAATACAGAATATCAAAAGCAAAAGGAACCTTGGAGTAGAGACCATAAACCTGGAATTTTAGAACACTGAACGCTGGACGTTGGAACTAGATGGGGCTTAGGAAACCGAATCCATGAGATGGAAATAAGTTGTCCAATGTTATACAACTAGTAAGTGCCAAGAGCTGGAATTTGAACTTGGTATTCAAGAGTCCAAGTCCAAAGATCTTCCCAATAGCCCTTCCAAATCAAAGGACAGTTGCTGAATGTCCTAGCTGGGGAGCTAAAGCAAGAGGTAGGAAAGTACAAATAAATCCTGGCTAAACTAGAAGGCTTAGAAACTCACCTAGCATGGGGAGAATTCTCACTCCACAAATTCCTTCTCGACTGAGTAAATTTAAAGAAATAAAACTAGATTGAGCATCCCTTTAATACTGGCTGCTATCGTTTTCTTCCCTCTGCTCACTGGCTTGTTAAATATGAAAAGATTTGCCCTGCAAGGAGGCACCGGGAGATGCAGCCGCAGATGGGTTAATTGGTTAATCCCAGCTTTTCCGTTTGTCACCCCGGTTGGAGAGATAACCCGCTATTATAACAAGCGCCTTCCTCGGCCTTGTGTACAAGTCTCAAATATAATCAGTGATCTCACGGCCGTCCCCTAATAGGAGGAGCAGTAGAAAAAGATCATTTAAGATGCCAGGAGCTTCCCTCCTGACCCTGCCTGCCTGAGAGGCAAATTGCATTAGAAAATGACATGCCATTCATCTCCCGAGTACTTGCAGGAACATTTAGCTAATTAAATGATTAATAAATTTAACACTGCTTTATAATTTCATTTAGCCGTGTTGGAAATCACACGGTGAGCTGCGTGTGCACCGAATGAGATTAGGTGGGAGTGAGGGTTTCAGCGGCTGCCCTGATAATTGAGATTAGTCTATTACTACAGTGACCTTTTTAACTTTTATATTCTCTTGTTAAAGTGAAATAAAATTTTATTCACTTTTAAGGAATATTTACTTAGAGAAATTTACATGAAATTAACGAAACACCTCACTGAGAAGCCTACTGGGCTGTTGGGAAGGAAAGCCATGCACTTACTTTCTTTGCCATTCCCCAGTCTCTTTGGGAAATCACTTGAGTGGAGTAGGTTCCAGGCAGAGGGCTGGAATGTTCCCAGGTGGCTCTATCCCAAGAGGGATGGAAGGCAGCTCAGTTTACCTCATTCCCACTGAGTAAAGAAGATACCCTCCCAAGTCCGTGCTTTTGGAGGAAGAAATGGCCAAGGGATGAGAAAGCAAATGACACAGCAGGAGAATCTCCTCAATATCATGGAAATGCCTACAGTCAGTGGGCAGTCAGTCAGTTTAGTCAACAAACATTTGTTAAGTGCCTACTAGGTGCCAAGCACTGTGCTAAGTGGCTTCAAGGAACTTCACAATCTTTGAGAGACAGAGAGAGAGGGAGTGAGGAGTGAGGAGTTCAGGATGGCTCTAGGTAGGATCTCTCTCTCTCTCTCTCTCTCTCTCTCTCTCTCTCTCTCTCTCTCTCTCTCTCTGTCTGTCTCTCTTTCTCTCTCTCTCTCTGTCTCTCTTTCTGTCTTCTCTGTCTCTCTCTCTTTCACTCCCTCCCTCTCTTTCTGTCTCTGTCTCTGCAAAGGCAGGATGACTATTTGTCACAGATATTGTGAAAGGTATAACTACAGCCCCAATAGGAGTTTGTTGGCCAAAATGTCCTCCAAGGCCACTTTTGGCTCTGAGTTTCTATGATTCTAAGCTTTGGGAAGCAAAGGAGTCAACTCTGATTTTCCTTTTCCCTCCCAAGGCAGCCCCAAAGACATATAGATTGTCACTGCGGAGGACAATGAGGGACTTGAGAATTTTAACTAATTTTACCCAAGTGCCCATGTCTAGAAAAGTTTTGTGTGCTGGACTGCCTGAAGCAGAGAGAGTATTGAATACTCAAAAGTATTCTATGGCGATTCAATCTCCAAGGCTCAGCGAGAGCCATATCCCTAGACAATATTCCCTGAGCATCAATTCTAGGACCAAGGCTTCATATATGGTAGCCTTCTTAAGAAGGGCTTAACCTTGCCAAAGGATTAATATTTCATTAAAGAGGCAGTAGGGAAAGTTCTGTGATCTTGATGGGCCTAGGTCAGAGGTTGTAAAATCCTGATCTTTAGTGCTAAGGGTGAGCTGTACAATTCCACAGAATTTAGATCTATTAGGAAGAAGATACCCAAAGAGAATGGTTAGGTTGATCTAAGTATTCAATTACCCTTTCTAAAATAGAATCAGGATGCTAGCGCTCCTGTAAAACAGAGGTTCAGATCTACAAGACCTCAGGGTATGTTAGGAGGACACAAATGTAGGACTAGGGAGGTGGTTGGTAAAGCCCTCCTGAATCTCTCTTGTATCTCCTTACTTAACTACTAATCCTTTGACAAGGTTAACTTCTCTTTAGGAAGATGAAAATGGATGAGGGCTTGATTCTAGAACTGATGCTCCTACTATAAAGTCTTGTCCTGGGTACTCATTAGACCTTTAACAACACATTTAAGGATGGCTGATGGTTGAAAGGTCATGGTTGACCTTTCAAAGGAAGGCTAGAAAATAAGAGACACAGACAGAACTGAGATGTCCATAGAGAAGTTGGTCAGCTACATACAGGCTACACATCCTGTGGCCTCTCCAGGGACCATGTTGAATATATTTCCATATGTGGCCATAGAAGGAAAAGAACCATGAGACCATAGCAATGGATAGAAGTATTGGTGAAGTATCAAGTGGTTCCTGGGCCAACCTGGAACTTCAGAAATAAGAAGTAGCAGCAGTAGAGTGGCAATGACAGAGTTAAGGATACTTTTTTGGATTAAAGAGGACCAATTCTAAGAATAAGAGACAAGGAACCAAAAAGGATAGAGTCAGAAGGTAGAAGAGAAAATCCACTAGAATTGTGAGTTACATGGACTGTGAAGGTTCAGAGAAAAGACTCAAAAGTAATGCTGAGTTCCTCCTTTTTAGAGAGTTGGGGAAAGGAAGGTGGCTGGGCTCTAAGCAATTCTAGCACACTGTATTGGTTCCATGGGAGGTAAAGATCATTGAAGAGTGGGTAGGTTTATTGACTCTCAAGCAACAATGACTTATTTTCCTTAGTGGGAGACCAATGAGAAATCAGGGGCACTTGATAGGTCCCTGAGGTTATATGAGGCTCACTGAAGAGGGAAGATTAATTGTTCTGACTACTTATGGACATGGACATGAGTCTTTTGTGTTTCATGTTTCTCTTTGAGGAGAAGGGGGAAGAGAAATAGCATTCATTTAGTCCAAACACTGTACAAATATTAAAGTAGGTCATTTAGTCAATATTACTGGGATAGTTTATGTGGGAATTGCTTGTCCTTTTCCCTTTTTGCATAAACTTGAATGTAAGGGAAATTCTGCTATTCTTTGGGGAAACTGAGTGGGGTCCAGGAGCCAAAGAAAGATTTATGTGTAAATGTAAATTTACAAATAAATAAAGAGCTTCAGTTCTGGGCCATAGGCCCAGGTGAGCTACTAGCTGCTAAGCAATAAGCAGGTGGTCTAGTCTCAAGCAGAAGGAATCCATGATCTGGCTAAGGAGCTACTGTATTTTAATAACCTCAAATTAACCAATCAACTTGGTCACTTCATAGGGTCATATGTTATAGAGGTGGAAGGGACCTTAGAAGTCCTTTGGTCCAGCCCCCTCATTTTGTAGATAATGAACCTGAGTTTCAGAGAGGAAAAGGGACTTGCCTATAGTGACCCAAGGAGTAATTAGTAGAGCTGAGACGGAAAAAAAATACCATTAAATCAGTTGTTTGGCCCTACAGAAGGCTGGATAGCTTCCAGAACCACCCGTTCTCCTCCAGATCAGTGAAGAATGAAAATGGACAAAAAGCAAAACATTGGTGGCTTAAAAAAAAAAGGGTCACATGAAAAAAGTGGAGGCCAATTCACAAATTGTTACAGGGCAGTACAGCATGGTTAGCCCCAAATTGCCTCTGAAAATTCCCCTGCTGTGATGATTCAGAGACGGCTGGGTTGCACCAAAGGACGGACAAAGGGAAAGGCACAAACCAAGAAGAAAGCCAGCAGGGTGCTAGCCGAGAGGAAGGCGCCAGTGGGGGGATGCCCCTCAGATAAAACCCCTGCATTATGGCACCAGGAGACTGAAGTGCAAAAGCACCTGCTGTCAGCTCTATGGGAAAAGGAGCAGGAGGGAGATGTCATTACAAGACACAGAGTCACTGTTGCTTCAAGGCTCCGAGAGTTATAAAAGAGCAAAGAGCCCATTTCTCCCATTGCCAACCACAGGGAAAATGCTTTGAAGGAGCCCCCAGGAGTTTCTGTACGGTTAGCTGCCTTGGCTCCTCATCACTGGAAACACAGGCTGGGAGGTCTCCAGGTGTGTGTGTGTGTGTGTGTGTGTGTGTGTGTGTGTGTGTGTGTGTGTGTGTAAAAAGGAGCCAATTCTGCTTTCCTCTCAATAGTATATGGCAACAGAGAGCAGGAAAAGACAGTAGATTAGATTTTTAAATTGGCATCTGGGAGGGAAACTAAAGAGTACAATTCTCTCATTTTACAGAGGAGAAAACTGAGGTCCAAAAAAGAGAAATGAATTGATTTAATTAAATTCAGTTGGTTAACTGTATACGCACAGATCTTGAGTGCCTAGTACAGTGCCTGAAACATAGTAGGCATTTCCCTAATATAATCAACATTTGCTGATTGATAAGTGGATCACATATTTTAAAACAGCTTGACAAAATTTGGCATTTTCTTTGGGATAGAGATTTTTTTCTGACCTTTCTACTCGTCTTCTCTGTCAGTAGACTCTGTGATTGTTTTTTGTATTATGCCTAATATGAAAACTTTGGTTACCCCGGCTATTTCCTTATGTGGACCTCGGCTCTCATGAGTACAGGTACTCCATCTTTGGGGGTGGGTTGCAACACTTTGCACTCTCTCATTCCATGTGATTCCTGTTTATGTATTTTCATGAACCTTCCTTCCTTAAAGAATCTACCTAATGTTTTAGGTTTTTTAGTATTTTTTTTCATGTAGGGAGACTATCCCCAACACATAAAAAGTTGTCTTGAAGGAAGGTGGCCTCTTCTCCCCCCTCCCATTTTCTAAGGGACATTTTATTTCCTGCCAACAGAAGGGGCCAGTTGGGGCCAGAAACTTGACCACTGCTCTCTGAAGAAAGAAGTACTGAGCTAGAATTACAACTATCTTTTACCTTAAATATTAATCTAAGGGTTCGAGATAAATTTCTGATTGTTATTCAAAAACGAGGAAAGGAAGACCCAAGCTTTATATCCAAAGCTTGACTCTTCCCTCCAAATATCATTTCCATAATGAATATGTATAGTAAGTAGCAAAGAAATCCATTTATCCAACTTGATATCAAAACAGAGAAGGTATAATACATAGGAGAATATATGCCATATAATTAGAGTGAAGGCACAATCTCATTGAGAGCAAGGTGACTGCTCAACCAAGAGAGAGAGAGAGTTTCAGATCTTACCCAAAGAGGAAATTCCCCAAAGTCTCTAGTGTAGAGGACAGGGACAAGATGGAAATTGCCAGCTACTTTCATGTCAGCTTCTTCCTAGAGCCTTATTCTCCCTTCAGCAACCTAAAGTGGGGTTGGCACCTTCCATCTGCTCTCTCAAAGCCAGGAGCCAGAAGCGCCTGAAGCGACTGAAGAGCCCAAAGTGATTGCTGAGCCAAAGAGACCCAAGAGACCTGAAGCTCTCCTCTCTTGCTCTCGCCAGCCCACCCCTCATGCAGATTTAGGGCACTGATCTCCACTCACGAAGAGAGATTCACACCAGTGGGTGTTGGGACTTGGGTTATGTTCAGATTTGACACTTGGAAAAAAAAATGTAACAGACTATCCATCTGCCATCCCTCACTCTTGCTGTAGGATTGGCCATTACCACCTTTTCTAGTAATTACACTAGTCTTTTGGTCTCTAATTGGAGGCTAAGAAAGCTAGTGGCATTGATGATTCAGTAAAACTCATTCATTAAAAAGGTATCATTAAAAATGACCAATTTCTAGCCTCTTTCAACTGTTTACTTGATTCTTTATCCTTGTTTCTAGTTGAATTCTCCTTTGTCCTCTAGCCACGTCTCTCACATAGTAGGCACTTAATAAACGTTTATTGATTGATGGTCTGACTTGATTTCACTCTCCTCCAAAGGCTACAAAGCCCAAGTAAATAATCTACAGTTTAGGCATTTAAGTGCCTCAATTCCCATTCTCATATCTTTCTCTTTATTCCTAACTTCCTTCCTTTCTATTATATCACAACCAAAGCCAACTTTCCCCAAACCTTCAGAATTTTCTGTTGTCTATGTTGTTGTTGTTGTTGTTGTTCAGTTGTCCAGTGATGTATGCTTGACTCTCTGTGACCCCATGGACCTTAGCTATGCACGAGGTTTTCTGGGCAAGGATACTGGAGTGGTTTAGCATTTTTTTTTTCTACAGTGGATCCTTTTATCAGGCAGAATTCAAGTGACTCATTTGGGGTCACACAACTAGTAAGTGACTGATGCTAGATTTGAACTCAAATCTTTCTTAACCAAAGCTGCCTCTTCTTTTGTCTATATCTCTAGGTATATTCCTATTTCTCAAAGAATAAGAGCAAGAGACAAGGATATCAAGCTACAATCCCCCAAATAAGTAGTCTTATGATAATGTCCTTCCCTGATTCTCCAAAAGCTAGTACTATTGCCTCCTTTATGCAAAACTCAGAACAGGTTCTCTCTATGTGATGATTTTTTATTCCATAGACCTAATAGATATGTGGCTGATGCCTATTAAAGATCATTGCTAATGGTAAAAATAATGAAGCTGGTGACAATGCTTCTGTTTCATATTCACCAAGGGGAAATCATTTCTGGCTGTTATTGCTGACTAATAGAAGGTAACATTCTTCATTAACCAGGCATTCGAGGACTTGGCCAGTGGGCTCCAACCTCTCTTTCCAGTGGCACTTTGTACCACTGCTTCTCACATATTCCATGTTTCAGACAAAGTGGACTCCTTGTCGTGGACTAAACTTGTCGAGATCTCTTCAGCCCCTACTGGTAAGCTAGCCAAACTTCCATTCCTACCCATCTTCAAGGACCAAACTCAACTATGTGTGAGAATTCTTCCCTAATGCCCTAGCCAGAAGGGATGTTTACTCCATCTGATCCCAAAGCACATCCAACCCTACTTGTGCATATATATTTAACTCGAAGCAACAAAGATTTAGTAAACAAATGTTTAATAAATGTTCTAATCTACATTATAAATATGGACGTGATTTCTCGCAAATTATATGGCCATCTTTTTACACCCTTCACCTGGCACAAGAGTAGCATACCACAGAACCAAGGGGATATAGAGGGAAAATGGACCTCGCTCATCTTGGGAATTTGAGTTTCTGGATGAAACTGTAAAATTTTATGTTGCTCCGTACTAAAGGTCAGTTTATTAGGTTTGGCTAAATGTTTTACCCTTATCTGGTCTTTTAAAATCCTGACTGTCTCATCTAAAATATTATCATTTAATTGAATCCCATGGATAAAGAAGTCTTTAACGGTAATTTCCTAGACAAGATCAGAGGATGCTAGGGGCTGAAAGAAATCTCAGAAAATTACAGATAATAATACTTAGCATTTATACAATGTTTTAAGTTTTATAGTGTTTTGCCTGTTTTATCTTATTTGAGCACCCTAACAATCTTGTAAATAGGTGCTATTATTACCTTCATATTTTATAGATGAGGAAACTGAGACATAGAGAGATTAGGTGACTTGTCCAGGATCACATCATTAATAAGTGTCTAAAGTAGCATTTGAACTCATGTCTTCCTGATTCCAAGATCAACCCCCTCTACTCATTCTGCCACCTAGTTTCCTGGAAGAATGTAGCCTATTAGAACTAGAAGCTGATTTACATGTCTCGTATCATAGATGAAAAAACTGAGGCTTAGAGGACAAACTGACTTACCCAATCACTAGAAACCTCCCTAAACAGCCTCTTAATGCAGGGATTTTGCTGCCCAATCTTCATGCTGTCATTTCATCATCCAGGAACTGAATTTTGTAATATCAAACTCACTGGTTTGCACACTTACATTTTCAACAGAAAAACAGTGTTTGTGGTTTTTTATTCCGATCTGCCCCCCAGTTCCTTAGGGGAGACAAAAATGAAAGGCCCTCTTTGCGCTGCATGTTTAAACTACATAAGCTCCTATTTCAGGTAATTATGCTTAAGACTAATTTGCAAATGCACACTTCCCTCTGAATAGCATTATAGCTTTGAACCCCCAATTTTAAAATGCTGTTTGTGATACCTGCTAGAAACCCTGAAATTTGTGAGCAATTACCTTTGTAGCAGTGTTTCTTGAAAATAACATCTGTGTGCAATTCACACTTTTTTTTAAACTTGTTAATCGTCTGCTTATTATCTCTGACTACTAATCTTCTTGTGTTTAAAAATTCCTATAATTCGCTTTTCAATAGCTTCCATTTGATGTGCAGAATTTAGTATCCACCTGCTTTGCTTAAAACATTTTCTGCTTAAAAATCCAATCTTTAGGCCTCGGGATAATAAAACACCTGCAGGGACCTCATACCTGTGTAGTCTGCTAGACCAGAAGTCAGGGAAGACTTGAGTTCAGATCCTGCCTCTAATATTGACTTTGTTTTCTTGCTAAAGTCATCGAACCTACTGGTGACTCAGTTTCCTTATATGTAAAATGAGAGATTTGGACGAGATGTCCTCTAAGGTCCCTTCCAACTCTATATCCAACAATAGAAGCATTGTGCTAATGAAGAACTTCTAGAGATTCCTCAGTAACAAAGAAAGACCAAGGTCTTGAATCTGACATTCAAAATCTTCCATAATGTGGTACCTAACCTTTTATCACTCAGCGCTCCCTGACATACTTTGTGAGTGCCAAAATGAACTATTTGCAGTTTCTGGGCACATTTGCTGATTGCACTGTTTCCAATGCCTGGAATATCCAACTTACTATCATTGACCAATGATGGACATTTTATTGATCCTTCAAGGTCCAGCTCAAATATCAGCTGTATGCACGTGTGTGTGTGTGTGTGTGTGTGTGTGTGTGTGTGTGTGTGTAACTAAACCCTTCCCTTCCATCTTAATATCAATACTGCATATTAGTTCCAAGGCAGAATAGTAGTGAGGGCTGGACAATGGAGATTAAGTGACTTACCCAGGGTCACACAGCTAAGGACTGTCTGAGACCAGATTTGAATCTAAGACCTCCTATCTCTAGATATGGCTTTCTCTGACCCCTTTCAGTATAACCTTTAAAAAGAAAAACCAATGACATACCTTTCCTCAAAAACCCAGTTTCATGCAATGCTTAAAATTGCAAAAATGACCTATACTTTCTAGGTCCAATATAGAGGTTAATCATTCTGGCAATATGAGCGTGACAGGATCTAAATAGCTGTTATCATTGGGGTGAGGACGTGCTTGTATTGGGGGGCAGGTTTGAGAAGGTCTGGTGGAATTGACATTTGGTAGAGTCAGCTATATGGAGGGACTTTATCTGAAAATCACTGTGCAGAACCCAAGTGCAGTCACTTTCTGATATATATCACCAGCTCAAGTCTCTCCAATTTGAGAGATTTAGAAAATTTTTAAAGTTAAAAATTTTAAATGGATTTTAAAGGCGAGAAACAAAAGTTGGGGGCAAGTAGGTAAATATGGAATGAAGGAAAAGAGGAAAGTGGCTATGAATATGAAAAAGAAGAAAAGAGATAGAAATAGAGGACATAAGAGAAAGATGGGCACATGGAAATTACAGGAGCTACAAACTCTACGTGGTCATTGTTCAGTCTAGTCAATGCTCAATAATTCTTTATGTGATCCCCAAATCTCTGAGCAGCGACAGACTTGAGAGTCCATAACTTTTCTGAGTTAATTTCATTATCAATAAAATGGAGATAAAAATAATTGCATTACTTCAGAGGATTCATGTGAAAATGCTTTTTATAAATCTTGATGAATTATAAAAATAGAAGTTATCTAATGAAGCCTCTATTAACATCTCTGAGAGGTAACTATTCACATTCTAAGTGGACATCTCTAATGACTGGGAACTCACTACTTCATCAAACAGCTCCATTTACTTTTGGACAACTTTGATTTTCAGGTAGCATTTTTCTAATGTTGAGTCAAAATCTGCCTCTCAGCTTCTCTCTTCCCCCTACACTTCCATTTACTCCACCCCACCCCCCTTACCATCCTTACACTATTTAATCCTGCCCCTCATAGTCAAGCAAAACAATTGTAATTCCTGTTGGCCCCTAAATGATAAATATTTGTTAAAAGATTGTTACAAGGAATTGAGTTGTATTATTGGTGGAGATAAATTAATTATAGGATCATTGAATGTTACATTTGAAGGGAACTTTATAGATCAATCTGGTCCAACTCTCTCATTTTACAGATGAAGAAATAGACTTGGGGTCCCATAAAGAGGAGGCATCAAAGCGAGAATTGAAACCCAGAGCTCTTTCCACTATACCATATTGCTCCTATGATCTCTATCGTGTAGAGTTTTGTTGTCAAAGTAGAAAGTCAAGGCAAACCCACACGAAACCTTTAATTAAAAATGAATAGTGAAACTAACCAAAAAATATTCTGGATGATATTTCCAGGAAGCTAAATTTTCACACTGGATATTCCAATCTCTTAGCAAAGAGTGACTTGAACTTGAAGACTAGTCACTGTCCACTAATTTAACTCATTTGAATATAATGCTTATTCCCATATGGAATAAGGAAACTATATACTCTCTTCTCTGTGCTTTGTTACCATGAACCACACCCTGAATAATTTTACCAGTTCCTTCCTCAACTTGATATTACCTTAGCCCAAAAGGAACATCCCATGGAGGTACTCTGGTATTCTTATCTCTTGTTGAAAGGGCACTGAGACATTCTCTGGGCCCCATGGACTGAGATTACCTCCTGATGAACTGGTAGACTGAGGTTCAGGAAGATGAATTCATGTCAGAGGACTTGCTTCCTCCATGTTCTATAAGGGGAAGCTATAAAACAGCTCTTAAATTTTCCCAAACTTTCTTTCCTTTGACTTCTAAAAAGGAACAGAAAATAGCAGTCTATAGCAACAGTACCAGGCAAGTAACTTGGGATTCCCCAGGTGAGTCTGAGGGGAGAGATCCTGGACTTGCAGTCATTGGCTGCCATCTTGTATTTCTTTCCTTTTCTGGACACAGATCAGATGCTGGTGATCCTAGGAATGGATGTTTCCATTTTGGGGGCTACCTTGGGTTCCTGAGTTCAAGAGTCATGCACTGGCCTCCCAGAGGGAGATTTCTTTTACGCAGCGTTTTTTAAAGGAGAAGAGGATCCTCTATAGAGAACTGACCTATGATGCTATGAGGGACTAGAAACCCTCCTAGCTTGCCAATCCTTCATGACATTGATGTGAGTTTCTTGGATGGTGTAGGTCAAAGGTGAATGGGAATTATGTGTTCAGCAATCCCTCAAAGTGTTTTTACCTTCTCAGGGGGAATCTAATGGACTTTGGAGGGTCTTTTGTTTCTCTATGTGTTTATGAGTTATGGTGAGTCCTTTGCATCCTATACATTTTATACAGTAAGTGAAATAATAATAATAATAATAACTAACATTTCTATAGAGCTTACTATATGCCAGGCACTGTGCTAAGCACATTACAATTATGATTTCATTTGATTCCACAACAAGGTAGGTACTATTATTATATTATATTATCCTTATTTTACAGGTGACAAAACTGAGACAAATAGAAGTTAAGTGACTTGCCTAAGTCACATAGCTAGAGCATGTCTGAAGTCATAGATGAATTCCAGTCTTCAAACAGAGGTTAAGTGACTTGTCTAAGTCACACACCTAGTCAATTTGAAGTCCGGTCTTCCTGATTCCAGGAGCTACCACTAGAAATAACAATTGTCCTATATCTAATAGTCATTTATATACTGATTAACAATATGAGCATGGGTGCTGATGCCTGAATTTAGAAAGGTATAGACAAGAATTATAGAGTCTATTTAGGTAATTTCCTTGGAGTTTCTAGACCTGGGAACATAAGCCAAAGAGAGAAATGGCTCCTTTGAGAGGAGATTTTAAAGACCAAACGTGAGCTTGTATAAAACCCAGATTCCTTGGGGAGGGGAGGGTGATTGAACTATGGATGACGCCTGATATATGCAGAAACTTCCTAGCCATCAGATATCCTGAAATGAGGGACAGTGAGTTTTATCTCACTAGAGATCTTCACAAGAATCCTGGTTAACTAATTGTGGGATATGCTTTACAGGGGATCCCTGTGTGGGTATTGGTGGGATGAAATGATCTCTGACTTCCTAGTCAACTCTAAGATTCCATGTTTTCTTTGAAAAGTCATTAATGAAACAAGGCAAAAGATGGCAGATATTTCATGATGACTATGAATGAACAATTGCCAAACTACTAACTCTCTTAGCAGTGGAGGTCACTTGCATCTTCTTGGTCCATGAATCACAGCATATTTTTTTATTTGAAGGCTAACCTGTCCCCAAAGATCACTTCTCTAGGTGATAGAAGGCAATCTCCTAAAGCAGGTTCCATCGCAGTTAATGTTTGTCAAGTGATAGATTGTGTGCCGGGCATTATTAGTATTATTACTCAGACTAATACTGAATCATGGTTTCTAACAATATATCATTTAAAGCTGTTCCTGAGGGATCTATTTACAATGACTAATAGCATTTCTGAAAGCAAACCAAGATGATCTAAGAGACACTTACCTACAGGTAGCCACCTGATTCCATTTGCTTGTCCCTACTAAATAAACATTGAAAGCCAAGAGAGGAATCAACCTGAGTTTTGCTAATGTGTAACTCTTCCCGATTTCATTTTGTTTTGTGCAATTCCAAATGAGTTCTGGAACCAGAATTCTAGCACAGTCAACTACATGCTATTCCTGACACTTTCACTGTTTCAAATCTAGTGAACAGAAAAATAAAGGACCTGTCCTTGGCTCTCAGTTTGGAATATTAGGCTATTTACTTATCCACCCTGGTTGTTAGGTACCTACTATATACCTGGCACTGGGAAAGGATTTGGAAATAAAGGGACAAAAATGAAACAATCTATGCCTTCAAGGAACTTACAGTCTACTGCAAAGGAAACAACAGAACATGCATAAAGTTTGACTATATACATGCATACATGCAAAATAAGATATGCACAAAGTAATTTGGGGTTGGCACTGGCAATTGGGGATGATCAGGAGATGACACTCGATTGGCACCTTGGCATAAATCAGCCTGCTTGCTTGCATCGTAGGCTTTCAATAATTTGTGTGTCCTGGACCTCTTTTGTCATTCTGCTGAAGTCAAAGGATCCCTTCTTGGAACCATGATTCTTAAGGGTATAATGTAAAATGCATAGGATTACAAGGGTTATATTGGAACCAAGATATAATTTTCCCTAGCAAAATTCAGAGAATCTTTGAAATCCATCCACAGGCATAATAATAGGGGTACATGGGCTTTAGCATAAAAATCTCTGAAAAAAACCTGTAGTATTTATATGTTTTATATAGCCTAAGATAAGAGATCTATGGTTAGCATTTCATAAGAAGCTGATTCAGGATTTGAACCCAAGTGGTCAGATGCTCAATCCAGGGCTCTTTCTGCTGGGCCACTTTCTTTGAAACTGTCAGATTCCTGTTCCCTCGCCAGGCAGCAGGGTCTGTTTGAGCAGTGCTGCCCCTTCAGCGTCCACAGGCTGTGTATTGTACTTTCCTCATCCATCACCAGCTCTGTCAACACGGGTTACCTAAGCCTGATCTCTGTGGTGACCTCTGCCCAGCCAGATCGAGAGGCCAACAGAAATTCAAATTTCGGAGACCGAAACACCTCCCCCCCCCCCCCCCCCCCCCCGCCCAAAGCAGGAGATCGTGTAAGACAAAGTTCTGAATGATATTAGAGAGAAACCAGGTGGCGTGGAGGATGAGAGCTGGGGCCTTCCTGAAGCCTCCCCCTTTATGATTAATATAGTGCCAGCTCCATCGGGCTCTCCACAAGGCATACTTTGTATTGCTTTTAAAGGCCCAGGGTCTGGACACCCTCACTTATTCCCCTGCAATATTTCATGATTTTAAAAAAAAGGCAAAGAAAGGCAGTCCCACCAGCCACAGAAAAGAGAACTATAATCACATTCATGTAAAAAGCTTTAAAATCGTGGCAGGAGACTGAATTTTCTTTCCCTCTAACCTTTGCTCTGGCCCCAAATAAACACAGGGCTGCCTCAGTCAGAGATCTCTGCTGTGGGCTCACTTGTGACAAGCTCCCACTGAAACCAAAATATTTAATGCCACTCACTTCCAGCCTGTCATCTGGTTTCCTTTGTCCTCCAAGCCTTGCTCAGTGGTCTGTATTATTGAACAGAGAAAGGCAGCCTGGGTACAGACAAATAAAAGCTGGGGTCTTTTCTTGTGTTAAGTCTCAAGATAATTATAATGCTGTTTGTTTGTTAACAGACAAAAATGGGCCCTTAGACCCACCAAATGGCCACAAAACAAAACAACTTTTCTTCAGCCTAGATTACTAACTGTGCGTAGAAGGAAGCCCGCGGTGTTGGGTTAGGGGAGTTTTTTTTTTTTTCATTCTCTGCATTGTCAGAAAAGCTAAACTTTTGTAGAGGGTCTCACCTTGTCTCTGGGAGAGAGGGTTTGCCCAAGAGAAAGTGCATTGACTTGGTCTTAAAGGGGAGGAGGCAAGGGATGGGGGGGAGGGAGAATTAGACTTGGGGGTCTAGGCTCGAACCCTGCCTTCTCTGTCCTGGTTCCATCAGTATCTTTTTGGTCCTGGCAGGAAAGGATAGGCTGAATGGACACTTAGCGGAGGAAGGAAATTATGAAATCAGCAAATAGTTCCATTTTGTCAGTGACTAGGAAAGGGTTAGGTCAGGGAAGGGTGGTGTGTGGGGAGACTCTATAGAGAAATGCAAACAAGAATCCTTCAGCTTTTTGAGGTGGGAAAGGCCTTAGAAGTCAACCATCTAAAGCAAGGGAAAGGGATTCCTCCCTCTAAGCTAAAACAGGGTAATTCATATGTGAAGTGAAAGGTGGGCTAAAATCGAGACAAGAATAGGAGTTGATTTTTATAACGTGAGCAGACATTAGCTCTGTGAACCAATCTCCGCAAGTCAAAATACTTTAAAGTAGGAACTTGGAGAAAAAATTGGTTTGAATCAGTCCATTTCTAAGACAGTGAGTTTGCATGAGATAGAATAAGGTTTGAGAAAGAAACACATGGAAAAGAGCCTAAGGATGCTTGCCACTAGTTAGTACAACTGAGATTTTCCTCATTGCTACATTTAATTTGTTGATCTTCATTCTCATCTTGCTCTAAAGTTTATTTACTCCAGCAAGGCCAACAGAGATATTAGCTTCCTATCTGACTCCAGGCCCAATACTGTATCCAATGCACCACGTGCCTAGAAGAGGATAGAGCCCAAAAGGCAGATATGGTGCGGTGCAGCTAGAATGCTGGACAGGGAGACCTGCGTTCCAATCTTTGGAAGGGCTCTTCCTAACTGTGTGACCTCCTTGGCAAGGCATTCACCCTCTGACAGACCGTAAAAATGAAGGGATTGGAAAAAAAGAACATTTAACTACAATTGTGGCCATTGCCCCCAGTCTTTTCTACAAAAAGCCTTATAAAATAATGGGAGCAAAAGGGTTTGAAAATAACAATGTGCCATGCAGTTGAAACATATACAACAAACACATATATTCAATAGCATCGTGACATTGCCTTTGTACAGATGAAAATATGAAATGCAGACATATTGAAATGAAATCCACGATCTGAATGAATAAATCCTCAGAAGGAGCCTAGAGTAAAACCCAGACAGAACACCCGGAACCTCATTCTCTAGGCTTTTAGGCTGGAGACAGAATAATTTCCACTGGCGTCCAAAGGAACTGTGTGTACAGAGAAGGACTCATGGCACATGAGGCGCAGGGAATCTTGTCCCTGATCTTGGCTTCCTCCATCTCAGAAAGCTGAAGGATCTGCTCATTCAGGACACTAAGTCTATTATCAGATAAGTCATTAAGGTTTCTCTGCAGCTGTTCCAGTGATTTATCTTCTGGCATAATTAAGATTCAAGAAATACACTGACGTTTTTATAGAACAAATAATTTAAATACATTTAATAAGTTAGGCAGTAACCACTTTTTAAAATTGTACTGACAGATTTGGGAAGTTATCAAAGAACTGGAGAGTGAGATCTAGGAGGCAGATGGAGACAAGAATCTGGAAGGAAATTTAGTCCACGTGACAACAAAGCTACTCTTACTTTGGGAAGGGATGTTTAACCTCTGAAGATCAAGAAGACTGGGAAATGCTTTCAAACACTCAGGCCACCATCTAGGTTCTCTGGATTCTCTCTTGAATGGGTCGGCCTTGTGTAATGTTTCCTTTGCCTCATTTTGCTTCACAATAACATCATAAATATGCTATCACCAAACCTGGCTTTGAAGTCACAAAAGCCTTGGGTATTCCAGGAGGTGTGTCTACCAGTGCCATCTTAAAGCACATGCTTTTTAATGGATATCTCCAGGACAACTTCAGTGCCCACAGCCTGGTGGGATTGGCTGTGAGAGGACCCTCAACAGAGAAGATGGAAGTGTTAGGACTGTTGATAATAGGATCATAGTGCTGGAACTGGGTCCTGCCTTGAAGTCCAAATTCTTCATTTAGTTTTTGAGGAAAGGAGACCCAGAGAGGGTTGTGAATTGCTGCAGGTCACCTGTGTGGTGAAAGTCATTGATAGGGATTGAACCCAACAACTCTGACTTCTCTTCATTTCCTCCCGGGCATTCTTCTGAGTTTCAACTCCCAGAACATCAAGAGTCTGCACTGGGTACTCTCTGGTGCCCCTCCACTTCTCCTTTTATACATACATACATACACACACACACACACACACACACACACACACACACACACATATAGTACCTTTCCCCATCAGATATAAACCACTTAAGGACAAGACATTTTTATTATTGTTATTATATCCTTAGCACTTGGCACATATAAGGAGCTTAATCTATGCATATTCATTATTGACCAGAGTTGGAGGGGCATGTTGGTCACAGAGGGCCTGGAGGCAGGAATATCTGTTCAATATCAATATCAATATCAATGCTCAATATGAGTTCAAATTCAGCTTCAGACAGCTACTAGCTTTGTGACTGTAGGCAAGTCATTTATCCCTTATTTGCCTCATTTACTAGCTGTGTAACCAAGGGCAACTTAACTTTACTCTGTTTGGCTCAGTTTCCTCATTTGTAAAATGAGCTGGAGAAGGAAATGGCAAACCGCTCCAGTATCTTTGCCAAGAAAACCTCAACCCCAAATGACGTTACAGAGTCAAACTATGACTGAAAAGACTGAACGACAAAATCAAAGCCAGAACTCTTTCCATAGACCCACATTAGTATGCCACATTTAGTTTTATCTCTGAAGGGTCGAGATATTGAGGGTGTATTTCTTCCCGTGTGATATAGACTTTTGGTAATGGAACTAGAACCATGTCCAAGCATAAGTTTTGTCTTCATGTCTGATGTGGTCTTGCATTTCCCAGTCATAACTCTTGGCTAATGAAACCAAGAGCACTGGCAACTCAGATATTTTCAAGTGATACAATATCATTGTCTTCCAAGGAGAGGGTTATTATTCTAAGAAATAACCACTAGCTTGACATCAGAAGGATCCAGGTTTTGGTCAAAGACTCATAATCTTCTATCACTGACAGGTGAAGATGAGTTTTGATGGTTTGTTTTAGAACTCAGATGACAGAAATGCTTGTTTGCATATTTTCTTGAGGTTATAATGCTTTCTAATTTAATTAAGCTGGTCTTTTTCATATGATTTTAGGCTATAGGTTAAATTTTACATTATCTAAAAGGAGAAATTCAGAAGCTAGGCATTATGCATAGTATTATGAGCAGTTTTCAATGAAATTTGAAATATATTTGTCTAATGTTTAAGAGAAAGAAATGGTTTCTGGTCATTAATGGCCTTTGGTCCATGATTCAACATACAAACTGGATGACTGATAAGAAGCTAAGCCCTAACAACTACTGACTCAGAATGCTCTTTTCCCTAATGTCATGACCTTTCCAAAAATCTCTCTCCTACCCTACTTTTTCCTAACATCCTAAAAATTAGTAGATTCCGATAAGAACTTCTTTGTTGTTTTTAAGGAAATATGATAAAATTTGGAATATTTCTACTCCATATGATCAATTAACATGCTGGTATTAAATGCCTCCTTTATCAATCAAGTAATCAATAAAAATTTATGAGGTGTGTAATTGCCACACAATGTCTCTGTGAGGGGATATTTATAAGGGGATACAAAAAAGATAGTCCTGCTTTCAAGGAGCTTACAACCTATAACAAACATATATATATATATATATATATATATATATATATATATACACACACACACACAGGCTATATACAGGATTAAAAGGAAACAATTAATGGAGGGATAGTACTAGAAGCTGGTGGTCACTCAGTAAGCAAGGGAAAGAATGATGTGCTAGACCTCTCTGT